>NC_079439.1:57842423-57932423 GCF_903798145.1 Danio aesculapii
AAATAAAATTGCTAACAGGTATTTATTACTTGAATTAAAGTGTCCATCATGTATTTAATGGGCCAGAAAATTACAAAAGAAACCAAGCTGGTAAACAGACAATTGGATGGATGGATGGATGGATGGATGGATGGATGGATGGATGGATGGATGGATGGATGGATGGATGGATGGACGGACGGATGGACAGACGGATAGATAGATTGAAGGGATGGACTGGACGGATGGATGGATTGGATGGATTGGATGGATGTTTTGGACTAATGGATTGGACGAATGGATTAGATGGATGGAGGGATGGATAGATTGAAAATGAACGAATGGACGGATAGCCAGATGGATCGGTGAACAAATGAATGGATGGAAATTTGCGTTGATGGCTGGGCAGATGGATGGAGTGATAGATTGGATGGACGGACGAACGGATGGGTGGACAGATGGATGGATGGATGGATGGATGGATGGATAGTTGGGTTGATGGTTGGGCAGATGGATGAATGGATGGTAGGGATTTAATCAAGGCGACTTTCATAATGGATAGGTGGAAGGGTGGTTAGGAGAATAGACAAACAAATGGACAGGTGGGTGGATGGGTATGTAGGTAGTAATGCTGGGTTATTTAATCAAGGTAACTTTCATTCTGGATGGGTGGAAGGGTGGAAGGGTGGAAGGAAGGATAGATGGATGGATGGATGGATGGATGGATGGATGGATGGATGGATGGATGGATGAATGGATGGATGGATTGGGTTGACAGGTTGGGTTGATGGTTAGTCTGATGGATGGATGGTAGGGCCAGGTGATTTAATAAAGGTGACTTTCATTTTGGACGGATGAAAGGGTGGGTGGACAGGTGGGTGGGTGTATGGGTACACTCTAAAAAATGTTGGGTTATTTATTTAACCCAATGGTTGAGTTAAAATTTGTGGTGCTTTGTTGGGTTATTTTAAAAGTTTATTTGGTTATTTATTTAATAACTCAACCAGTTGGGTTACATTTTTTGAATTTCAACAGTCAACTGATTTAACTGACACAGAACAGCTGTATTAATATGCGTACGTGATGTTGTTCTTGCGTTATAAAGTTTATTTAAGCTCTAACGCAGTAAGTTAATTTTATTTTTTTTTTTATCAAAATTGCCTCTCTGTGTCGTGTTTTTTATATCCGTTTCACCTGGACTCTTAATTATTGATGATACAAGCGCGCGCTTCATAGCCGATCTATATGCGGATAAAAACGCTTTCTCTACCTCCGGGTTCATCTCTACAGCTGTTTTGGAGGAAATGATACACATATTTGAGAATTTGAGATATTCCGCCGTCATTCTCGCCTTTAGGACCCAGCGGAGACATCAACCCGGAGTCGCGTCCAGTCTTGGTTCAGGTATGTTATCTTAAAAAACACTGTTCTTTCGCTAGGAAACTATATTGTAACATCTAAATGCTATTATAGATACATAAATATACTACATTTTACTCTGGACGTTTTTACCAAGAAGTACAGAATCTGAGCATTATATTATTATTGGTTATTATTCACTAAAGTATATATATTATCTTTTATCGGAAGAGGATTCATTATCCATTTCAAGGTACTTGATTATTAATTACTGAAAGTTAAATGTTGTTATTACTGTTTGTGTGTACTATATTGAAGGCCCTGAAAATTGCATTTTCCCTACATATTATACTAACCTACAGAGATGAAACCACACCCTGATAATGTTAGTTGCTAATAGAAATGCTTAATCAGTTATATATCAAACAACAATTAAATATAAGCCTAAAAATTATATATATATATGACTTGTAACATCTGTTAGCTTTGAATAATAATAGTAATAAAATATGCTAATAAACAATAATACAAAGTCCTTAAACATACATTGTCCTTGTCCAGTTTTCAATTCAGATGAGAATTTAGTGAAGTTGTGACCACAGAACTGATAAATGTTGTCTGTCAGCTCATGTTAACTTGTGGTTTATTTTATTTTTTGTTTGTTTGTTCATTGTAGGTTGCGCTGGACAGAGCGAACTTTGGACCTCCTTGATAATGTTGTTGAGAAAGGTGAGAAAACAACAGCTCTGTATTTTGTAATATTTACATGATGTAAAAATGCACCGATACACACACTTAAGCAATATCATATATTGTAAAGGTGTCTTTAGGTCATCATATTTCTTAAAATTAAATTATACCTTTGTAATTCTTCTGTAGATGCATTTATACATCTCTGAACAGCACCGGTAGTGTGTAAAGACACAAATGCCTCTTTCAAAAGTGTTTCTGTGCCTTATTTGAGTGTGAATTTGGTATTAGATTCTGTATCAGGCATGAGGCCACAGGTAAGTATACTGATATAGAATCTAAGCACAATTCAGAAATTTCAGAACTTCACTCCTGGAACATTTGACAAAATAAATTGAGATATTATAGACATTAAACTATTTGTATTAATTATTGCGTTATGACAATTTACTGACAGGTTCCAGTTATTTCAGTAGAAATCTGTGATCGACAGTTTGACTCTTTTGCAAGTTTCTGGGCATGAGAATAAAGCACGCTGATGAACATCAGTGCACAATCGACCATTTAAAATAGAGTTTATTTGCCCACCAAATTTGCAAATGGGATGCACCTTAAGAACTCGCATAAAAGACTAATCCTGTAGCTAAAAGTGCACATTTTCATAGTTTCTCTCTCTCTCTCTCTCTCTCTGTCCCCTGGAGATGACCACTTGCAGCCTTCCAGTTATCTTTTCTCCATTGCTAAACTGGGAACAGTAAGTACCTGATTTTTGTTGTTATTTGGTCCTGCATACATGTGCAAATTTACAATAAAAATTTCTGTTTTAAGGTTGAAACAAACATCATTTGGTATATGGAGAGGTAGGAGCAGCAGAGGCGAATCCATCGTGGCCTGGAGCTGGGTCAGTTGGCGTTGCTATGTGGAGTTTGCAAGTCCCCCACAGTCCAAACACATGCAGTATAGGTAAATTTAATAAACTAAATTGGCTATAGTGTATGAGTGTGAATGAGTGTATGAGTGCTTCACTGATTTTCTTTTATTTTTTGTGTAAATATCCCTTTAATAAATCCAGTGTACTGTTTGTATGGCATGGATTTAAGTGCTGTTTTTGTTTATTTATTTTTAGATTGCTCAGGACGGGTGTTTTACACTAACACACCAAAGATAAACTTTTTGAAGTTTGGGGAGATGCATCACTGCGGATTTTCTCGTATTGCAAAAAAGTGAAGAGAGCCTTGGATCTACCAGTTCAAGCAAACATTTCATCTGGTGAAAAATCCTGTATAACAGCCCTGTTTTAATCACAACTTGCAGCATTTCACCTTTGATATAAGGGGCTTGTTTTGAGTTTAATTATTGTGTTTTTTTCTGTTTGATATAAAGACAGCCTTGGAGATCCTGCTTTGGAGATGGTGCTTTAACAACTCTGCCAGCTATCCTTTCTCCACTGCCATACAGATTGTGCAGATGGTTCGGCCCTCATACCAGGAGGCAAAACAAGAATTTGTTGATTTGTGACTTCTAGGTGCATTATTTATGACAATAAATTTCGGACATTATTTAATTCATGTGTGTATACTTATTTATTCAGTACTTAGAGGAGGAGGAGCAACAGAGACAGAACCCTCTTGTCCTGCTGTTTGGGGATGAACTAAACTGCTCTCAGGCGTTTGTTATTGTGGGAGGAGTGGCACTAAATTCATGCATTTAAATAAAGCAGTGTCAATGTATTAAAAGCTGTGTTTTTTATTTACATATAAAGATGACTACTACTACAACTATTACTATAATAATAATAATAATTTATTATTATATAGTGGTTAAGCCACTTTTTGGCAAAATAACCCAACAAATTAGTTATTTTTGTAACCCAAATTGTTGGGTTAACCTTAACAACCCAATTGATTGTGTTTAAATAACCCAACAAAAGGTCGGTGCCAGATTGACCCATCATTGGGTCACCTGTTGGGTTAACCCAACTGTTTTAAGTGAGTAGGTAGGTAGAGGGCTGGGTAATTTAATCAAGGTGACTTTCATTCTGGATGGATGAATGGATGGATGGATGGACGAATGGATGATTTAATCAAGGTGACTTTCATTTTGGATGGTTCGAAGGCCGGATAGACAGACGGTGGATGGGTAGGCAGGTAGTATAGGCTGGATGATATAATCAAGGTGACTTTCATTCTGAATGGATGGATGAATGAAAGGATGTGTGTATGGATGTATAGATGGGTGGATGCTTGTGTGGGTGGATGGGACAGTTGATGAGTAATTAGGTAGGGAGTAGGGCTGGGTGATTTAATCAAGTTGACTTTCATGCACATTTTGTCAGTAAAGCCTGTTCTAGTAAACAACCAGCATGTGTGATTATGTAGAACTGAGTTTGATCCACAAGTCAAAGTTCACAGATAAGCAACACAAAGATAATTGTTCCGCAATATTTCAACAGTTTGCATCCCTTCTTAATGAACTAAGGTAGTGAATACGTGCAATTAGAAATATATATAACATGTTTCTACTCCAAAGTCACTTCAACACTACATCTGAGTGCATTAAATAAATCATTCAGTAAGACTATTGCATAGTTGTGTGTTTTAATCATGTTAAATCTGTTAAATCTTCTATTATTTAGCAACCGGTATTTTCCTTTGGAGATTTCCCCAGTTTCTTTGTGTGTATTTGGAGGATTTACTACAAATCACACCATACTTCCTCGAGCTTCAAAACATGAAATACAGTTGCAGCTTTATTCAGTTAGATAAATCGCCCAGCCATAGGTAAGTAGGTAGGTTTGTTTTTGGTAATGCAAGTAATGTATTTTTTTGAAATTTTTTTTGGATTTTTAAGTTGTAAAAAAAAAAAAGAACAACCACAGGTTTTTGGGTATTTGCCCTTCATGCCCATGAGTTGCCACTGAGCAGCCAATGGAGAGTGACATAGAATGTGACATAATGAGATGTCGATCGAAAAGGATATAAAAGTCATATAAATTACAGCAGAACTGTATACCACATATGAAAGTGGCACAAATCTGAATTGAAAATATCAGATTTCATGCAGATTGGGCTGTTTACTCTGTCATGACAAAAACACATACTGTATGTGCGAGAAAAAAAAAACTGACTTGGGCCACATTTGCCTACAGTAGAATACAGCCATCATGTTACTTGTCCATATAGCTTCTTTTCTCAGTTTCACTATATGTTTCTGTTCATACATATGCAGAGAAAAGATTCTACACATGAAATAATGAAGCTAATAAATACATAATCAAACTGTGTACTTTCCTGGACCTTTGGTCACATGCATTTACTACTTAGCAAAATAACAAAGTTATAAGTAGATGTTGGCATGTTTTTCAATGATAGGGATGAGTAAGATATACATAAGGCAGAGCCTAATACTGGCTTTAGCAAATAATCTATAATATCTACACTGAATATGTTGTAATGATTGCAAACCATTCTATTATAAAGCCAACTACATTATACTGAGGTGCAAATTTTAGCTGCCACAACACTACATGTGAATTGCATCTAATATCATTTACACATACCATAAATAGCATCCATTAAGTGCAAACAGCTTCTGCCTGTTTTATAGCCATATTAATGGTTCCTGTCACTGAATATATAGATATTACAATGCTCCCACAGAAACTGTGCTGTCCTGCATTTGTTGTTTTTATATCATACTTCATGGATTAAAATAGTTGGGCATCAACTTTTGGGGATGTTTTCAGCTGGATGGTCATCATCAGAAAGTTTGCTGAGTGAAACAGCAGGCAGAACACTGGTCAGACCATGCTGATTTTAGCTTCTGTATCCAGACAGTTTGGTCTGAAAATAAACCCAGTGCCCTTATATGAGAACATAGTTTCTCACAATCTACTTCCTGTCTGAATATACCATTTTTTTTGTTATCAACATTATTAGATAAAAATAGCAAAGCAAGATTAAACATATAAATAATTTCACTGTATTAGGTAGAATGGGATGCATTTTTAAGAATGATTTTAAGTATTTATACAAATCTACAAATTATGTATATCTTTGTTTTTAAATGAGCACATTACAATATTTTTGGTTCTTGCAACACATTTTAAAAAATGTTGAAAAAGTAAAGCATTTACCACTTTGTAATGTTGCCATTCCTTTTTAGGGGCTGAAGACGCCAAGTCATGAAATGTTTCAGGTGTAATTTTGTCCCATTCTTCCTTAAAAGTCCTAAGGTATGCAACAGAACGCACCTCAAAATGCACCACACATTCTCTATTGGAGACAAGTCAGGATTAGAGGCAGGCCGGTCAAGTACCTGTATCCTCTTCCTCCAAAGCCAGAACTTTGTAACAGATTGCTTACATAAAATGCATATAATCTGTTACCAATCTATATTTCAAATATAATCTGTCTAATTTTGTATGCAAATGTTAAGATTTAAGATTAAATCAAAGCATTGTACACAGTTCATCTTGAAAAATTACTATTAATTTATTTTTTTAAATATTAAATCGAGGTTATAAAAATATTAAAATAAATAATTTAATGCAAAAAAGGGGTAATGTTCTTAGAGTATTTGTTCATACACTGTCACAATCACCAGTGATCTGGTTCATTAAAAAAACAGATCGCTATAGAACTACAAATCCGCCATTATATGGACTATACCGCTCACATGCACCTGTTCCGGCACGAAAAATTACAAACAATACAATTTGGAAACATTTCAGATGATGAGAGATCAAAATTAGTTAAAATGCACATCTATAAATCTAATATTGTTTACTAAAAGGAAACAGGCTTATAAACTACTTCTTTTAACTAGGCAATTCTGGTTAATTAGGCAAGTCATTGGATAACAGTGATTTGTTCCATAAGCAATAGACCTTTTTCACATTTCTGGGTTTCTCAGCAACAGAAGTTGTCATAGTTGGGTAAACTTGCAGCACAGTGAACAGGAGAGTACAATAAATATATATTTTTACAATCCTATTTGCTGAAATAATAATAAAAAATAAAAAAACTCTACAACTGTGATTTTAAGACTTTTAGAAAAAGGGGAAAAAATAGTGTGAGACTGATGACGGCAGCCAGAGGAGAGAATAATGTCAAATTTACTGTCCCGCCCCAAAGACGCTGCATTAGAAACACCTCGCAAAAATGGTAATTCGTTATTTGTAATATCACAAAAATTATATAATATATACATAAATGCATGTAAATGTTCATACGTTTAAAAAAATAAATAAATATTGACCTTCGATTTTTATTTTTATCTTTTTATTTGAGCCATACTAAAAGAAATAAGTCTTTCATCAGAAGAAAAATCTAAAGGGACATAAGGCGAAAAAATGCCATTGCTCTTTTAAACGCCACTTGGAAAACATTTGAAAGACACGAAATGTGCCCTTTGAATGAGTGCAATGCCGCAGCATGTATGTTTTTAATGCATGCTTTTAAACATATTTATATTTTCCAAATAAAAAAGAAGATGGTATACAGAATATAAACAGAAAAGAGTGCGCTAGTATTTGAGGGTCAGGTGCTCATGAAAAAAACATGTTAAAATTTATCAATATGACAACAGCAGGCATGTGGTAGATCATGTGCATCAGGTTTTCATAATTTAAAGACAATTTTAATATCAAATGTAAAGATGAATTCTTTTTATGGCTATTTATCCCTAATAAAAATTTAACAGAAATCATTTGTTGCAGAGCGGCAGCAGGGACGACCGTATCCGATGACCTTGCTACGATCCGTCCCTTCACCTCCACTGACAAAAACTCACCCAAGACCTCTGTAAATCATTCACAGACAACCCTAAACCCCTCTGTGAGCATCTCTAATGAGCGAGAACTGAACCTTTGACCATCCATCCTGCAGTGGCCTGCCAACCCAAAACCATCACATCATCTGTCCTCCAGCACAATTCCCCTAATACCTTTTCCTCTATCACCCGTCCCTCGCTTATCAGTGCCTCTATCCCACCTGATTTAAAAACGGCTAATACAATCCCACTGCCGCGATGAAAAAATACATTACAGGCCAATAACCAACCCATAGACTTGCCTGCCGAAGAAAACTACCTAATATTTCACTCGCACTGGATGTTCCATTTTCATGAGATCCACTTAGCCCATGAAAGCATGCAGGCATCCTCCTAATTATCCTCATTTCACATCTGGAAATGTGAACGACCGCTCTGTAGATTGCAGGCTGGACGGTGGCCACATTGGCAGCTCTGATAGAGGGCAGCTGATATAGCGCTGACAGTGAGCGCTGAGCATGCCAGGTTCGGTTGTAAAGCATGACCCACTGGAGAGGTGAAGCAAACGAAGTGCCCGTAGGAACAAACCGATTTCTTGTATAATCATGTCTACCATAGTCTCGCGTACCCAGACTTCAGACTGATGGCTGAAGGTCTGGGAGCTTTGGCGCTTTTTGGCATTCTTCCTGCAACCAAGTCTTTAGGCGGGCAAGAGTACTGTCACATTTTGCGCTTCAAAATGTGCCACACATTCTCTATTGGAGACAGGTCAGGACTGCAAGCAGGCCAGTTTTGAACAATGCCTTTTTCTTATGATTATGACAAAAATGACAATGTTTGAAGGTTTTCACTGGCATTAGTAAAAATAAAATTATAATATAAGCATACCTGCATGTTTGTCAACATCACAGGTTGAAGCTTTTATGCAGTGAGTATTGCATACTTTTAATCAAATTATCGTCAAATTATCGATTATCGAAAGTCGATTATTGTTCGTTGTTCACTGATTGGTTAATGTCTCAGAAAGTTATACGTTTCTTAATGAGCACTGTTATTAATAAAAACATAGATGCCCTTTTTTATCCATGCATTCGTTTCCAGATGGGCTGATAAAGATTGCTGCACATGCAACTCCTGGAAATACTGTATATTTAAACCAATCAGAGAATTACTGAGGATCTGAAAAAGTGTTTCTAGAAAAGTTTGTCATATGCATCAGACATTTAGCCTGGTCTGTCTGAGGCTGAGACTATGTCTACCGTGCTGCACTAAAAATAATATAATTTTTTTAAAATACGGTTAAAAAAGAAAAAAACATTAGCTGTGGTTGCTGGAATTTTACTGTTAGGGAATCCAATGTGACCCATTATTTTCTTTTTTTCCTCAGCTGAACAATTCATCACTCTCTTTTATCCATCAACCAAAGAAGGATGTCTATTTTCTGTCCATTTTTCTGACTGCTGCGGAAAGAAAAATTATCCTGAAACTATGGCTGGATCCATCAATCTCAGTTCATCTATCTTGGAAACTCTACCTACTGGAGATTAAATATATTGCAGCCAAAATAAACGGTGCAGGTAATAAAACTGTACAATTCTGGTCAAATACAGTATGAGAGAGACTGTATCAGATATGTTTCGATACTGATTTTGTACCTATATTGCACTATTGCTGTTTTCCTTACTTCTTTCTGTTTGGTGGATCTTAGGCTTTAGTTAAAATATATACATTTAGGTCCATAAATATTTGGACATCGACACAATTCTAAAATCTTTGGCTCTATATTCCAACACAATCAATTTGAAATGAAACAAACAAGTAGTGCTTTAACTGCAGACTGTCAGCTTTAATTGATGGTATTTACATCCAAATATGGTGAACGTTGTAGGAATTATAACAATTTGCATATGTGCCTCCCACTTGTTAAGGGTCCAAAAGTAATTGGGCAGAATAATCATCATAAATCAAACTTTCACTTTTTAATATGTGGTTGCAAATCCTTTGCAGTCAATTACAGCCTTAAGTCTGGAATGCATAGACATCACAAGACGCTGGGTTTCATGCTCTGCACGGCCTCCACAGTCTTCAGTTCCTGCTTGTCCTTGGGGCATTTTCCCTTCAGTTTTGTCTGCAGGAGGTGAAATGCATGCTCAATCTGATTAAATTCCACTTCTTTCCCTTCAAAAACTCTTTGGTTGCTTTTGCAGTATGCTTTGGGTCATTTTCCATCTGCACTGTCAAGCATTGTCCCAATGAGTTCTGAAGTATTTGGCTTAATCTGTCTATAGGATGTTGTTCCAGCACTGTGAAGGCTCTTTTAGAGCTCTAATCTGGCTTTCCTTTTTTTGAGGCACACCAATGGTTTACATCTTGTGGTGAACCCTCTGTATTCACTCTGGTGTAGTCTTCTCTTGATTGTTGACTCTGACACACATACACCTACCTTCTGGAGAGTGTTTTTGATCTGGCCAACTGTTGCGAAGAGTGTTTCACCACATTTGTTTTCTGTGTTCTTTTGGGTCTTTTGGTGTTGATGAGCCCGCTGATGCGTTCTTTCTTTTTAAGAATGTTCCAAACAGTTGTTTTGGCCATGCCTGATGTTTTTGCCATCTCGCTGATGGGTTTGTTTTGTTTTTTCAGCCTAATGATGGCTTGCTTGACTGATCCCATCTTGAGAGTTGACAGTAACAGATTCCAACTGCAAATAGCACTATGGAACAGCTTAGAAACCAATTGTGCAATTTCTTTTGGACCCTTAACAAGTGGGGGGCACATATGCAAACTGTTGTAATTCCTACAGCGGTTACCTGATTTGGATGTAAATACCCTCAAATTAAAGCTGCAGTTAAAGCACATTTTGTTTGTTTCATTTCGAATCCATTGGGCAACACGGTGGCGCAGTGGGTAGCACGATCGGCTCACAGCAAGAAGGCTGCTGGTTTGAGCCTCGCTGGGTCAGTTCACATTTCTGTGTGGAGTTTGCATGTTCTCCCCGTGTTGGCGTGGGTTTCCACTGGGTTCTCCGGTTTCCCTCATAAGTCCAAAGACATGTGCTGTAGGTGAATTGGGTGAGCTAAATTGTCCATAGTGTATGTGTGATTGCGTGGTGACCCCAGATTAATAAAAAAAAGAATGAATATATATATATATATATATATATATATATATATATATATATATATATATATATATATATATATATATATATACATATGTGGTAAGAATGTACATTAATGACAAGACCACTCAGATATTATCAGGCAAAAATATTCTTAGGTCAGCTGTGGTTGCTGGAATTTTCCCATTAAAAATATGGAGTAGAGTCAAAATTTCACTGTAAATTACCGTACTCCTATTTTTTTGTCATACACTAATGTTTTGAAGTATTTACATCTACACAACATAACTTTGTAACACAGACAAAACAAAACTAAAAGCAAGTGTGGATGAGTAGGTAATATTTTAAATCAATCACAAACAAATGATCAACAAACAGAGAAGCATACTGATATATAGAAGGCGCACAGTGTCATTCACTAATAAACAACATCATGGTAACACACATAAAATGAATGTCCTGCAATAAACATTATTTATCAGCATAAGCTGTAACATAAAACTCTAAAGTAGATAACTCATGAGAAAATAAAACCAAAATGAACCATAGTAATGTCCACAAAAAAGCATAAAAAGTGAAGTGCCATGCACGAAATTCTGAGAAAGTCAATTAATGGTTCTTCAGTGTATATGTAAAAAAACTATTTACAGATTTTTACTGTATTTTTGTTACCAAAAATTGTTTACTTTATTTTTTGTTACCAAAGCTCAAAGTTCAAAGCTTAGACAATATCAGTGGCAATGCCTTGAAATGTTACTGATAAATCCTTGTCTGACAATCAAGAGCTCTGACCTAAGAATCGTTTTGCCTATTAATATTTGAGCAGGCTTGTCATGCATGTTTTCTAGTAGCTGTTTAGAATAAGTAGTAGAGATACCATATTTGCGAATGATGCACTCTGTTGATGTAATTGTTCAAATGGGTTTTCGAAAAGCCCTGAAATTGTTTGCGATTCAGTTTGATTCATTCTGACAGTTTGCTTGTGCAGTGAATCATTTGGAGCCTGTGTGTGAAGTGAAATAGTAACCGATATAGGACTGTAAACAACAAGAGTATTGGATGGGGTGGATACTTACTATGTCACATTAAAGGAAATAAAACTGGCATCATTTTTGTGTGTGCTTGTGAATAGCTCTTTCAATCAGATAAAAGTTATCATGTTAGAAAATGTTGTGAAATTTGGCAAAGATATATGAACAGAGGACAATATAAACTTTGATCAGAGCAAATTTGAAGTCTTAAACTTAATCCATCTAGAGCCACCAACTGTTCAAATATGCTCTCATGGTTTTGATACTTTGGAACCATAAAGGCTAGATATTCGACTGAGGCTACATGCAGTGTTTTTGATAGATTCAATATAACTTATTTTTCCTCTATAATGGTCTGGCCAAATCTGGTCATTTTGATTTAGTGCAATATACTGATTCAAACCATATTAAAACCTAATTTTCCCATATCAACCATTTTAGGCAACATTCATTCATTCATTTCCCCTTTAACTTAGTCCCTTGTTCATCAGGTGTCGCCAAAGCGAAATGAACCACCAACAATTTCCAGCATATGTTTTGCGCAGTGGATTCCCTTCCAGCCACAACCCAGTACTGGGAAACCACTATACACTCTTGCATTCACACACACACACACACACACACACACACACACACACACACACACACACACACACACACACACACACTACGGCCAATTTAGTCCATCCAATTCACTTATACTACATGTCTTTGAACTATGGGGGAAACTGGAGCACAAGGAGGAAACCCACGCGAACATGGGGAGAACATGTAAACTCCACCACTGAGCCACCATGCCTCCCCATTTTAGGCAACAGTAATTTTGTATTTTATGGTTGAATGCCTTGGTGTATCATTACAAAACTTTCACTTCGATCTATTTTTAGTGCATTGTTGGTTGAAGGCATAGTCTCGGGTCAGTGCCACTTGCTAATAAAAAAATACTAATAGCATTAGCAATCAGATTTGCTTATTAACATTATACTGACCTTGGATGGAAGATTGCATATAGACCTTTTTCATAGAATGCAAAATTATCCATTATGCTTTGTGTGTACGCGTAAGGAGGATGTGTCGAACTTCCGATCGGCAGCTTGATGCATATATAGAGTCTCAATTGGACAGCTTTGAAACGATAGTTTTAATCTATTTACTTGCTTTTAGCATCTTCAAACTAATACTGCTGTCGATCAGCACCATCTCCTGGTCTGATTATTTACAACATGCCATCTAATAGGGGACTCACTAACCTACTGTACGTCACACATGATGTGACACAGGTTCAACCACGCATACCGGTTGCAAAAAAAGACCGGTTGCAATAGCAAACATGTCATGTTGTGCGGTAGGATGCCAAATTCGAACAGCAGACGTCTTTGGCTAACAGCCATCTGAAAAGCTGAATGGAGTGAGGACCTACTTAAAAATGCTTGTTCTCATTTGATATCAGGCAAGTTCACGCTATTCTGAATCATACACATTACTAGTTTTTGATTGCAGCAATGATTTCAGCAAAAACAGTTAAATATGGTTAATGAAACTTGGGACACTGAATGCTTAGAATGAAATGTAAAAATCTAAGTTCCCATACCCTGCCATACAGGTGTAGTTCGCTGTCAGAATGCAGTTGTTTTGCTTGTTGATGATTACCCAGGCCTTGTACAGTTCCATCTTCTTTCCTTGTCTTTGGCTAGGCAGAACCTTGGTTTTTAGCACTACATAGGTTTGAATCCATTGGGAGGGTGCTATCACAAATGGACTTGTCAGACAAACGCCGCCCACTTTAATGTTAATTTTGCAGAAAAACTGTGCTTATCACTGGGTGACAAGCTGCTATAATACGCTGAAAGCATTATGTAAATTATATATATATATATATATATATATATATATATATATATATATATATATATATATATATATATATATATATATATATATATATAATATGTAATCAATATAACTTATTTCTAAGACAACAACAAACTCTGTACCACATCGGATGTCATTCCCTCACTGTAAATGCTAGCGCTTCCTTTTTTTTTTTTGCAACTTCGCTGCGCATGCATCCTGAATTTTTACAAACCGGTAATTCATCTATAGGATAAAAAACAACTTCTGCGAGTCATTTTACTCTCATCATCAGATGGCAACTTCATTCATTCATTCATTTATTTTCTTTTTGACTTAGTTCCTTTATTAATCTGGGGTCACCACAGTGGAATGAACCGCCAACTTATCCAGCATATGTTTTACACAGCGGATGCCCTTCCAGCCGTAACCTATCACTGGGAAACAACCACACACACTCATTCACATACATACACTACAGACAATTTAGCTTACCCAATTCACCTATACCGCATGTATTTGGACTTGTGGGGGAAACCCACGCCAACGCGGGGAGAACATGCAAACTCCACACAGAAATGCCAACTGACCCAGCCGAGGTTCGAAACAGCGACCTTCTTGCTGTGAGGTGACAGCACTACCTACTGTGCCACCACGTCAGCAACTTGTGCAGTTTAAATGGAGCTTCATCAACACTTTAAATCATCATTACTAAAGTAAACAGTTTCTTTCTTTTTTCAAATATATAAGCAACTCAATGAAAGTCTCCAAAATGTTTGACACACACATACTGTCCCACTGACACAATAAAAGTGTGGCACAAAGGGAAAATAAAGTAGCATTTTGAAATGACAGAAAAACACATACCATGGTAAATACTGTACTACATAATACAAACTAACTCAATGAAACATAAACTGCTTCCGATTAAAATCAGCAATGCAGATCAACCAGCAAAGTATCAGTGACATACTTTTATTGTTTTATTCGTGCCAGTACTCTGGTTTGCTCTAATGCAGTGATGTATTGTGTGTGATATGTGAGTGCATTGAAGAGCCGCTGAGCGCAGTATAACAGCTGACAGGTCAGGAACACTTACACATATACACACACTTTATTTTAGCATCTTATCTGACACTGAGCTAGGAGAATGTTTTCTCTCCTGCTTGAACCACATCTGACAGAAGTATAACGGCTTTAACACACACCTTTCAAAATCAAAGTTGTGCATCACAAAAACACTCCATAAACCACTCAAAACCGTATTGACACCTATTTTCGTATCGCAAATTACAAGTTGTAAATGCTGTAAATGGAAGTTCAAAGCATCCTATTGGAAGATGCTGGTCATCCATGCAAAATCCAAGAAAAAGGTCTATAGAGAACTTTGATAACTTGGCAAACTATACTTCATTGAAAATGTCAATTAGACTCCTTTGACTGATCAATCAAACTGCTCTTGGATAACATGCAATCACATCTGATATACTGTATTGTTTTTCTCGTAAGTGTGTCATTTAGGTGTTATTCATTCATGATTTAAGATTTTGATCAGCCTCCTCAGCACTGAATGAAGTCCAACCCAAATGTGTCAGCTCACGTGTGATTCTCACCAACACATACATCATTATGTAACATAGAACATGACATTTTGGGTGAATTATACCTCCTAAATACAGTAAGCTGTCTCTCAGATAAAACAAGCTCAATACCACAAAGCATATTGTTTACATCAGCAATACGCATCACTGCATTTTTATATTTTGATGTTACAAATCCAACCCACATCATCTTAGGGCAGGGATGGGCAAATCTATCTTGGCAGGCTGGTGTCCCGCAGAGCTTTGCTCCAGCACTTAATCAAAAACACCTGAACATGCTAATCAGTGTCTTCAAGATCACTAGAAATGTATAGTCAGGTGTGTTTGATTGGGGTTGAAGCAAAACTCTGCAGGACACTGGCCCTCCAGGAACGAGTTTGCCTATCCTTGATTTCTTTGGGACAGCACTACTTCAAGTGATAGTAACTGTTTTTTAGCCATTTTGACCAAAATTCACCAGCTGCGTCCGAAATCGCCTATTACTCAGTAGGTATCGCATTTGAATTTAAATGTACTACTCGACCTTTAAAAAAGTATGTTCTATACCAGGGGTGACCAACTCTTTTCCTTGAGATTGACCTTCCTGCAGATTTCAGTTGCAGTTGCAACCCATATCAAACACACCTGCCTGTAATTATCAAGTGCTGTTCAGGTCCTAATAAATTGGTTTGGGTGAGTTTGATCAGGGTTTGGAGCTGAACTTTGCAGGAAGGTCGATCTCCAGGAACAGGGTTGAGCACCACTGTTCTATACAGTATGAATGTCAGTAGTATGACCCTACTGAAAAAAAAACTGCTTAAACCAGCCTAAGCTGGTTGGCTGGTTTTAGCTGGTTGACCAGGCTGGTTTTAGAGGGGTTTTGGCCACTTCCAGGCTGGTTTCCAACCTTTTCCAGCCTGGTCTTAGCTGGTCAGACTGGAAAATTACCAGCTAAAACCAGCTTGAGCAGCCTGGTTTAAGCTGGACATAGCTGGTTTTGGCTGGGCTCCCAGTCTGGCTAGGCTGGTCAAGCTGGTTTTAGCTAGTCATCTCCCAACCTGACCAGCTAAGACCAGGCTGGAAATGGCTGGAAACCAACCTAGAAGCGGCCAAAACCCCTCTAAAACCAGCCTGGTTAACCAGCTAAAACCAGCCAACCAGCCTAGGCTGGTTTAAGCTGTTTTTTTTTTCAGAAGGGGAATAAAACTTGGACGTATTACATTACATTTTATCATGATCACGTGACCTACCCATGTCAGTTGTGTCACTACACTCCTATTTATGAATTCTCTCGCGTTGCATCATGAGATAGCATAGCATTCTTTCGAACAGGGGTCACCAATCTCGCTCTTGGAGGGCCGGTGTCCCTGCAGGATTTAGCTCCAACTTGCCTCAAGACACCTGCCTGGATGTTTCAAGTATACTTTCATGTATACCTTGATTAGCTTGTTCAGGTGTGTTTGATTAGGGTTGGAGCTAAAATCTGCTGGATACCGGCCCTCCAGGAACAAGTTTGGTGACCCCTGCTTTAGAAGCACACTTCAGAATCTCGTAAGTAGTAGAAGTAGTGGGTTATCCAGGTACTTCTCGCATACAGGTTTTCGAATTGAATTTGAACACGATATCCAGCTCGCATACTGTATTTAACGTACTATATACAGTAGTATGGAAGTATGCAATTTTTGGACGCAGCCGTCCTGGACTCCCCTACAAATACTTATCATTTGTTCCTCCTTGTCACACTTTTAGATCCTCGTTCTGCAACATGTTGTGACTGGCCCTTTAATTTCTGCCAGCAGCTTATTTTGAATTTTAAATGAATATGTGACCCCCTCTGTGAAACCCAGGCTAAAGTCACATAATCTACTTCAGAGAACAAAGATCATCAATGTTTTATCTTCATAAAAATGACAAAACTATGCAGTTTCTGTTTATTGCAGAAAATGAGATCTTAAATATCAGGGTTTTGAGATGAAAGTGATATATTTTCATTAATAACATGATAAATACTGAAATTAACAATTTTATCAACACTTAATATCCTGAGCCAAAAAAAAAGAGATAAAAGCCGATAAACTTTGCTACATAAATACTGATTTCAATCAACTATTGCCTGACATTCGGTATAGAATCACCTCTGGACTTGAATATCATTTTCTTAATACATTTCTTTTCTATCATTAGAGACAGCCAACAGACTAAAATAATATTTTAATATCTTTCCACAAGCATGAATGCCAGAGCATGTACGTGTCTTTGGCCACACTGTGAAAAATTGCCGTGATTTCTACGGTAAAAAAAATCTCTAAAAATGCTACAGCACAAATCCATAACCTATATAATAGTATGTTTTACATAATATATACGGCAAATAACCGTAAATTGACTTTCCCAGAATTCCCTGCATGGCACATCACCTTTTATGTTTTTTGTTGACATTACTATGGATCTTTTTAGTTGTTTCCCATCAGTTATGTACATTAGAGGTTTATGTTACATCTAATGTTGATAAACAATGTTTATTTCATGACTTTAATTTTATGCAGGTGACCATACTGATGTTTAGTAGCTGTGTGAATGACACTCAGCACCTTCTGATACATTTTTCTGCTTTTGGGAAAAGTTGTTTGTGATAAGCATTGGTTCATTATGTAACTGCATCACCACCTGCATATGGCTGTGTTAACGTGTCTATCTGTGTAACAAAAGATGTGTAAATATTGGTCATTTAAAATACAGACATATTTCATCTATAAATCGTATTTTTAACAGTGAAAAACTAGCAAGCCCAGCTGCCGTTTTTTTACCGTAAATTTTATGGATTTAATTTTTACAGTGCAGGAGACACTTTTTATGAAGATATTTCAGTTTATTGCAAAAATTTCAAGAATGGCTGATTTTGTTTTCAAGTTTTCGTTTGTTTCACATTGACAAGGTAGTAATTTAATCACTGATACACTGCAAAATAATTTGGTTAGAGAGCATAATGATGCTATTGTTTGATGATTATTCGTCGGACAGGTCAGCTGTTTTAAAGCGCAAGTAACAGAAAGCCGATTGTTTAACAGCTAATGTGATATAAATCTCGGTGGAATTGCCCCGAATGCTAACATAATGTCCTAGAGCAGGTTATTTTTTGGAGGATGATGAGAAATACTCATTCTTGGGCAAAGCTGGGGAGGAATTTAAAGAAAAGTTTCTCTTATAGGCTAGCCTTTTTTTTTTTTTTTATTAACACCATCTGTGTATACAGCCAATTAAATACTAACATGAAAAATTTTACAGTAATTTAAATTTTAGATTTATATTTTAGATATTTTAATATCAATATTACATTTATATTGTATTAACATATTTATAAACATTTACTGTTATTTAATTTTGCACATAAAAAAAAAAATACTGTACCACGCAGTTAGCCCATTGGTTTAATAGTTTTTTGAATGCTTTTTGGACCCTCACATCATACAAATTAGACTATTTGTTTAGGTATTTTTTCCCATAAATTTGTCATGTATCACTGAAAATGAGAGAATCTAAACTGTAAAGGCTCAAGAAACCCCTTTCTTTTTCAAAAAAGAGGGGAAAAAGAGTTGTCAGTTGGTTCACCAAGTCAATACAAAAATAAATAAAAAATCAGACACAAAACGTGAGGAGATGCATGATTTTATAGTTTACAAAGTAGAAATAAACAGTAAGTAATTTAATGCCCTGCAACATATACGATCGATTACTCGTAATTACACATAATATATAATCACAATTTGTCATATCATTATAAAGATAATGTAAACACTAAAAATGAGGAGTTCCCTCCTCCTGAATCATTGGGTCTGAATACAAACACAGTGGATAGCAGTGCAGCAGGTCTCTTTCCCAATCTATTCCAACCATTAATCTTGCCGGTATTCTGGAGATTTTAAAAATGGATAAACACAGTAGCATGGATATAGACGATGTCTTGGTTTGGTCGCGGGGAGAGCCATGAAACAAATCCCGTGGATCATGAAGACAAACACCTATGACCCTTCTCAGCCATCTAAATACTTCTTGCTGTGCGCTGTTTCACAGCTTGGCATGTCTGTCCATGATCAGTCATCAGAAAGCACATGCTGTCATGAACAATTAAGCAGCAGGCTTTTCTCATAGGATAAGAAAACTCTGCTATGAATAATAATGAGAAACCTACATGTCATCCATGTCACCCGGAAGATAAAATTAGCTGACAAAAGCTCAAAATTATCCAGTTTTGGCTATAATTACAGCTAACAGGTGCAAATGTTGTCTAAATTGGTGCTAAACACACACACATAATTTAAAAGCTCAAAAAAAGTATGCAAGGGTTTCTTGAACCTTTAAATTGGTATATAGCACATAATCAGAAAAATTATGGTTCAGATGGGTTGCAGTTTTAAATATAAGCTTTTCTTTAAATTGGATTGTCTCACAAAGATGATTTTCAGAGTCTGAAAAGAACTCTGATATATCTCTAACATATCTCTGATATGACCGAACTCAATATTAGATATCAATGTTATATTTTCACAGAATTTTTTTCACATTGTGTAAAACTATTTTATCTCTAAAACAAAAAAAATCACTAAAACTGCACAAAGAGAATCTCATATATTGTCATCATGTGCATTGGAAGCACTGAAATATATTCAAGGAATGAAAATCCAAACCAATATCAGTTCATAACTCTCTAGAATATTTTCATTCATTAAACAAAAAATATTATTTGTAAAATATATGTTTATAATCACCATCGAAGCTTGCTCAACTGTTATCCTACATCTACTCTTGCAGTCTAACATTACTTCATGGTCGTTTTCTTCTCACATAACAATTTCAGCTTAAATGTCAAGTCCATTTATTTAGCAGTAACCATGTAATAACTAGGATAATGTACAGCCAGACAGTCATGTTGTGTTAACCTTGGTATTATTGTACTCTAATTGGTTGACTCTGCAATATCATATATATAAAATAACCATAAAGATGTGTTCTGCTGAATAATGAGGCAAAACTGAGCACAGTCACAGTAAAAGATCGACTAACAAACACCTTGCATTCAGATGAATGAAGTTTCTAAGGATAAACATTGAAAGACGATGTGCCTTATCTAGCCCACTCTGCCCCGAAAAAGAAAAGCCAATTTCTGGCAACAATGTGATGAATTAGAGGAGAGAGATTACAAAACAATTGTCCGAAATACTAAAGCAATACATGTGTGATTTGCCCCCATTGCAGTGGCAGCTTGTGTCAGATTCAGAAGCAACTAATCCTGAAGCGTCCAGAGAAGAATCCACTGACCTACTAGAGACAATACAGAAATGGTGTCACATTTTAAAAGAGATTTTCAACGGGAGAGCTACAAAAAATAATAATATGACAGGCTGTGATTGAAAAAAAGTCTGTTCTGTAGAGATTTGGCTCTTCCATTCTCATAGCCATTACTTTAATTGGACGGATAAACAGCGCAAGAGACTTTATACATATTCTTGTCTAAAGGTGAAAACCCTGTATTGTTCTTGCAGGGCACAATACAAGCTTTTGTCTTCATCTTGAATTGGCCCAAATCCTGAGGGAGTCTATGCATAATACAAAAAAGCTTTTGATAAAAGAAGAAAATAAATAACATGTAACAGATGGGATTGGTGCCGTCCAGGCTGCAATTTAGATGTTCGCCTGTGGGATTTGTTTTAGTTTTGAAGGAGATGCTCTTTGAGGTCTGCATTTGTATTTTATGCCATTTATCCACTCTTAAACAGTCAGTAAAAATGAATGCGCCTATCCTTATTTACCATTTGTCATCTTGCAGACAATGAATGGACATAGGGTGATTGCTTCACGTACAATATTAAATTATACATCAGTCAGTTCATTCACACAGAATGTATCTTTGCAATGAGAGATGGAGTGGTGAGGCAAGGTTTTTAAAAACTGCCTCCTCCTCAATGTTATTGTCAAATAAAACAGTTGCACTAAAAAATATTCATTAGATTATATTTTAAATTAAATAAATTATATATTAAACTTTTAAAAATTAGATCAATTATTCATAATTACATTTTTAAGGTAACTGGTTGCAAACAATTTACATGGGCTGGATTTAAACAAATAAAACTGTGTAATGTTCAACTTAGTTTAGTTTAAACTCAGCCCATATAAATTGTTTGCCACCACTTACCTTCAGTTAAATTTAGCAAATCTAGTAAACCATTTATTTTGTGTTCGGAAAACAAGCTTGCAATTATTGCCCCGCCTACGAGTCCTTTTAATTGGTCCACTGCTTTGGAACTGACATTTGCTGTTTCTCAATAGCAAGTTTGCAAAGTTCGGACTTGCGTCCTTGAAAGTTCAGGCTTGGCAAGTTCAGACTTGGAAGAATGACCTACCAAGGATGCGAATGTAACGCCACGCCAGCAGAGGGAGCCCTCACCTGACTACTGACTCAGCTCCGCTTCCTCTGCAGCCACTTCCTGTTTGTGCAGTATTTCAGTGAGTGCTCAGGCCATGCTTCCTTGCAAAGTATTGCCAGTTTACCTGCATTACCAAGCGTTGTTCCAAGTGACTTTCATGACTGCATTCCTGTGTATGACCCTGTCTGCCTTGACCATGTACGTTTTCTGTCTTTGCCCTTTTGATCTGTTTTGGACTGATTGTTGTTGCACTGATCCTGTGCCTGCATTATTACTACGTCTACTGAATTTGCCCCTTTGTATTTCGATTGGTTTGGACTGCTTTCCTGTTGCCGACTATTTGCCTGTTAATATGTTGATGTCTCTGTCTCACCCTTTTATTAAACTTCCGCACATGGATTCTAACAAAACCCCAGCCTCCTCGTTACAGCGTGGACAAGTCAGGTACTTCTTCAAATGGAATGCCAGTGTACTTTATATCATCGTTTACCTCACTATAGATATATGGTGTCACTTTTAACAATAAAATTATTTAATTACAGAAAGCATGGCCTTATAGTAAATATTATATTGACACTATAAATCAAGATTTTTAATTTAAAAAAATGTCAACATAAATTCATATAAATGTGAAGTAAAACATGTTATTATACACAGAGTCGTGTCTTTGATCATCAGATTTAATAAACTACAATGGACATTATACAAGTATAAAGTACAAGACGTACACAATAAGAAATAAAGATAACGTTAGGCAATTTGGTAAACAAAGACAAACAGCGTACAACACAGTAACGTAATTAAAGACAATTATAAAACGTAAAAAACCCTGCCACAAAATAATACACCTGAGAACATATAATAGATTTAAAAGACCAAAAGCTCTTCGTTAGACATGGACAATATCATATTTTAATTACAATGGAGAGATAAGATCAAGCGGTAGATCTGAGATGAGCTGGCTGAAGTAAAGCTGCTTCTGGAGGGATGTGATGACGAAGCTCCCGCTGACAGGATGGTGGTCAGAGTCCGCATAAGCTGAGGCACATTGTCAAAGACGCAATATCTTTGTGAATATGTAAACTGCCAATTCGAGTTTAAAACAACTACATTCTCGCCTGAAAAACTCTTAAAACTTTATTTTATGACTCAACATAGGAGTATTTTTAAAACCGTGTGGGTTTTCTCCTCCACCATAAGCTTTCACTGGTTGGGCTGCAATACATTCTGGGATACATGTGGTTCGCAAGTTTGCACAAGTCTGCATCCTTGGTCAAAGGGGGGGAGAAAGTACATATCCTGGAATTTTCTCTGTACTTGGCAAGATGTGAACTTTGAATTGGAACAGTACTTCAGCGACAGTTGATGACATTTCACCAGGACACAAGAACACAAGTACAGACAAGAACACATATTGTGAAACAGCCATTGAATGTGAAAATTCTTCAAAACTTGACACGAAATGTTTATATTACATGGTTATCTTTACACGAAATGTTTAATATCAATGAGAGTATACAAAGTCAATGCAAATGCTTGAATAAAGGCACATTTTAATTTTCAACCCTATTCCACCAGCATAAACAAAATGCTATTGCCGGTTCAGAGTAGGTTCATCTGGCGAGCCTTCTAAGAACTACTTTCCACCATCCGAGAGCCATCATAAACAAAGATCTGATGTCATCGTCATGAAGCATTCATCTTTTATTTCCCAGCAACACAAATGGGGAAGCACCATTAACGCGGCATCAATGATGCATTGCTATTATGCACTACACGCTGCAGTATATGTTTATATTGATGGACATTAATAGCAATAATAACATGTTCACACAGCATACTGTAGTTTGTAAAGATGGACATTATGATCAATAATAACAGGATCACATTGCACGCTGTAGCTTTATAGACAAACATTATAATTGATAACATGTTTACAAAGAGCGCTGTACAGTAGTTATTATTTGAAGTGGATCAAAACGTTTTTTCAAAATTCTAAGACAAGAATGGATGTTGCTGAACAGTTATAGGAGCGAGTGATAATAATGTATTAATACAGCATGCCTTGCACAAAAGTGGTGCACTGGCTGCTGCATTAACAAATCTCTTCTTTATCTTTAGACCATGTTCCAAACTCTTTCAAGCTAGCTGTAAATAAACCCACTATTAAGAAATCACAACTGGATTCCAGCAACTTAGCTAATTATAGGCCTATTTCAAATCTTCTATTTATGTCCACTACTAGAAAAAGTTGTTTCTGCCCAATTATGCTTTTTTCTACAGATGAATAATGTTTTTGAAGTGGTTCAGTCAGGTTTTTAGGCCTCATCATAGTACAGAAACTGTGGAAATGTAGTGGAAATGACCAATGATCTAGTTTTAGCTGCTGACAGAGGCTACATCCCATTACTAGTTTTACTTGACCTCAGTGCTGCATTCGTCTCTATCAATCATGATATCCTCATAAATCGGTTACATTTTACAAGCATCTATGGACAGGCTTTATGATGGTTTAAGTCATATTTTACTGACCGTTACCAGTCTAGAAATATAAATGGACAGCTTTTACAAGTCAGGCCAATAAAGTATGGGGTGCCTCAAGGATCGGTTTTAGGCCCTTGGCTGTTTACAATATACATGCTACGCCTGGGAGACATTATTAGAAGACACGGAATCAGCTTTTACTGCTATGTAAATAATACTCAGTTATATATTTCAACAATCCTGATGAGATATCTGAACTGTCGAACTGTCTAAGATGGATGGACCTCCCATAATAGCATTTTCATTAAAAGAAATGGGTGTTGAAGCTTATTGAATCTTAAATATAATGTGCAATTAATATTTAATTGTTTAATTGTGAAAATTTGAAAGTTTAACAAACATTCTCCTAATCATTCAAGTTATAATATTTGATTATAACTTTTATTTATTTTTCATTTTTATTTTTCATATTCTATTTATTTTGTACTTTTGTTTTGTTTTCCGTAGCTGATTGTGGCAAAACACTTCTGTCGGTTCAAAATAAACAGAAAATAGTAAGCACTGGGGATTAGTTGCTTGTTACTGTTGTACCAAACCATGACCCAAAAACGAGTTACCTGTATATACAGAAACGTGACTACTATGTACCATACACCCCTAATACATACATAGTAGTATATGGCAGCTAATCAATAATAAGTGATAAACGATCTCTATAAATACAATTCTAATAATAGGTGTCACCATGAAGTGGTTAGCACGGTCGCCTTACAGAAAGAAGTTCTGTTATAATTATATAAGCGAGTGTGTAAATGCTGTATAATTAATATATGCCCAGATTTCTCAGTAATGGAAACTTTATGAAATGTTTGTTATTGTGTTATTTTTATGTTCTACTGTAGTTTATTTGCTCAAATTGTTTGATGCGCTGCAGTTCTAGTGACCACATCAATGCATTTAAGTAAAACTGCTCTCACAAATAATTCAAACCACAATAATTCAAACACCTAATCCAAACCAATAAAAATGAAAATGTATCCATTATTTATTTGTCCTTGAATGGTTCTAAATCTTCATAAGCTTCTTTTATTGAACACAAATAGAAATATTTTGAAGAAAGCTAAAAACCATTGACTTCCTGGTTAAAAGTATCCATCTTTCATTAAAATATCTTCCCCGAATTATGTTCTAAGTTTCTGAAAAAATGTAAAAGTATGTTTTCACAGTTCTTGAGGCTCCTATAAATGAGGCCAAATTATAATAATAAAAATTTAACACCCTTTAAGTATATATATATATTTTGTCCATTTCAATGGACATCAGTTCAGAACAGTTGTACTTCCCAAACATTATACCAAGATAAAATACAAAAAAAAAAAAAAAAAACACACATGATTGCTGGTATAATCTTGACATCTATTTTCAAAATCACAAAAGTAAGTGTTACAAACCCCTGATGTTGGTCTAGGGGATGGGGTTTGACATTTATGTGCAATTAATATTATTTATACAAACAGTGAATTAAGTGCAAAAGACAACCAAAGTAGATACCAAAAATTTTTACGTTATTTGCAATACCCAAAGTGAACAAAAAACAACGATTTAATCAAAAATATAGAAAAAGAAAGTAAGGCAAAAATATATAAATTTACAATATATACAACACTGAGACAAATACTAAGACAGAGAAAAACAAGAGAGCTGGCAGAAGGGACGTGGGCAGCGCTAAAGAAATGAAAAGAACAAAACCCAAACAATATCTAATTCCCCAGAAGCATCTAACTAACTAAATATATGGAACAAAATAACAAACACACGAAGAGTCTTCCGAGTCCTAACTATCTACTCTGTCTATCCAAAAAGTACAAGGGGTGGCGCTCGCCCCTAACCTGATGTACTATACACATAAGTATGTGTTGCAAGATGTATGTCACGTGACCTGCTTACCTGTCCGCTTTGTCCAAGCCTCGTAAACAATGTAAATGAGAAATGGAATTATATATGACTGACGGACGGATAACGTGCACACAAAATCAGACAACAACAAAAATACACAGTCAGACAGGGTTTTTCTTTCTAAATGCAACGCATCAACAGAAACTAGAGGGATAAGAGGAAAAAGAAGAGAAGGAACTGGTGAGGGGTCTGGCGCTCGCTTTTATGACGGGTGGTCTTTGCTTATTGGATATGACGTCAGAGTGATGTAACCTGAGAGGAAATGATTGACAGCTAAATTGACCAATGAATGGAACCTGGAAAAATGAAAGCAGATACGGGAGAACCCAGTGAGCAGGAGAGAGAAGAAGAAAAAACACAAACAGAGCACAAAGAACACAAATACATAACAGTAAGATTGTAACATTTGAGGGTTTTGCTATATAGGTATCACCTTGTTTATAAAAAATTTTATCTTCATCTTCCTCATCACTCCACAATGTCCACATGTGAAGTTTCACAAACTAATTTCGAGAGGAGCATCGCTAAACATTAGCTAGCCTATCATATCATCCAAAACTACTATAAATATCCTGCCTAAACTTCACTCCTTAACTTTGTTTTTGGAAGATAAGGAATGAAGAACCCCCCTCCATCCTTCCCTTCTCCCTCCTCCTCAATTCTATGATTGGGCAACACAGCAGCTCAGTAGCTGGAGCCAAAGGTTCAAATTCTAATTGAGCCAGTCGGTACTCTCTGTGCGGAGTTTGCATGTTCTCCCCGTGTTTGCGTGGGTTTTCCCCGGGTACTCCGGTTTCCTCTCACAAGTCTAAAAACATGTACATAAGTGAATTGTAATAACAGTCACAAACACTTAACGCATACATAATGAGTCAATCAGAACCATCATATTAGCCAAATTATAGGTAAAAAACGAACTGAGGGACTCTCAAGAAATACCTGATCTCGTATCCCTCCTAATGCTCATTGACCAGGCGTATTACCTTGGGCTCATCTATCTCCGAGCTCAGGGTTCTCTCCCAGGACCGCATGCCGAACCTGCTATCATAGTCGAGCATTATCTAAGTGTGAATACTTGAAATGAGATATTTCCATCTGCTATATGCTCAAGAACTTCAAGGTCTGTATATTCAGCATATGACATTATTTCAGCAATGAATTAGTACATTGATGGTTTTTAAAAAATATATATATATTTAAAAAAAAGTTCAGTCAGCATTACTGGAGATTTAATTTCAGTAACATATCTTGAACCCATCCATCCTAATGGACAGACATATTTGAACAAAATCCTGATCTAAAGCTTACAATATTACAAACGATTTGAAACTTTAATTAGTAAGTGCAATCCCTCTTTTTTTTTTACACACAATCTATGAAATATTGACAAACACAATAATAAATCTGAATAAAAACATTGTAAATGTGGCTTACGTCTGTTTTTGGAGTGAAGTGAAGCCATGCTGCTTTTCAGTGTAGTGGATTTTTTTCAAATTACAACAAGCTGAGCCTTACTGCCATTTGATTAGATGACAATCGTCCACTCTCATAGACTGCAGGCTTTAAATTAGATGAAATGCTCAGGAACCATGAAAAACATGGGCTGACATGTGATGTCCATTGTAATGGACACAGGGTCCGAAGGGGTTAAAACGTATGTTTGTACCATTCAAAAATAGACTGTTTACCAGCAGTTTATGTTACTTGTTTGTATTAAAAACATACTGTTTACATATAAAATCTTGTCCAGGGCTTATTTTTGCTTGTGTTCATTTAACACGAACCCAGCAGCAATGTAATAGTGGCAACATTGTGATTATTTTGGCCTATTATTCCTTGCTCTCCTCTGCAAGGAAGTGAATTTGTGTTGATATTCAGGTAAGGTGATAATGGTCTGATAATTAGCCCCACCCTATTATGACCAGCAGCCCATTAGCGCTGACAAACATTAAACACCTTTCCAAGAATCTTTCATAGCTCATACCCCTCTCTCACTTCAACTTGCCGCTAATGGAGCTGGCATTTGCAGGGAGCCATTACTTTAATTTATTTTAATGCTGGCTCGCGAAAAAAAAAAAAAAAGGCTGACAATTTTTTGAGAGCTATCCTTCTTGCCCAAGGAGCGCCACAGCTCTCCCTAGACTCCCAGTAATGCATTTACATATTTAATAAAAATTTCTCATAAGCAAGCTATTTATTTAATGTTACAATGTGCTCTCTATCCAAAGAGAAATGTGTGTGATTATGCTAGCCATCTACTTTGCTAGGAGAATAGAGAAACATATGATTTCCATGGCACACATGCATTGATTGTGCAACTCTTGAAGTGAACGAAAGAAAAAAAAATTGCAGAGAAATCTATGGCCATTAAAAGCAGCGATGAATGGCTGAAATTGCCTACTGCTCTCTTTTTCTAATGTCTGCAACTGAAATAGCTGATCGGTCATGCAATTGCGGGTGGAAATAACTAGTTGTCAATGTTGTCAAAGAAAAGATGTGAGATACACCCTTGATAACACACACATGCAGTACACTCTTTTGGTGTATTTCACACTGCTACAGAGAGTTGAACTAACAACTGAGTCTCAAGTCATCTTTAATTCTATAGCACTTATTACTATGTGGATTGTGTTGAAGCCGCTTTACATTGACGAAGGATAAATGGATAGAATAAAATGATTATTTTATATTTCATCTATGTAAAGGAGCACAGAACAGTCTTAAATGTTTGAAGTGCTTTGTGTTAAAGGTTTTATGACTTTACAAAAAGGAAGAACAGGGGTAATTGTAAAGCTCAGTAAATGATACATTGATAAGGTACCATAGGCAGTTTTCAAATCTGAAAACTGGACTGACACAGTTTCAATCTACTAAAACGTCTATGTTAAGCTGCTTTGACACAATCTATA
Source organism: Danio aesculapii (assembly GCF_903798145.1). Taxonomy (NCBI): domain Eukaryota; kingdom Metazoa; phylum Chordata; class Actinopteri; order Cypriniformes; family Danionidae; genus Danio; species Danio aesculapii. The sequence goes on from NC_079439.1 coordinate 57,871,578, forward strand.
TTGTAAAAGCACTATAGAAATGAACATGAAATGAATTATGTACACATACACACAAACGTCTTATTGTTAAGAAGCTCAACTTATTTTTTCTTATTAATAACAATAAAAAAGCCATTCAATTATTTAATTATGGTGGCTTGAAAAGCCAGCATATTGTTATCTATCTTAAACTTATTATTATTCTTCTTCTTCTTCTTCTGAGACTAATTTCTAAGTGTATCTCCTCCTAGGCCTTTCAAGCTACATACTTCAAACTTTCGTCAAACCTTCGAACTGGTCTGACTCGGGTTGCTATATCTTTTCTAACTGATCCGACCTTGGGTTTTCCGAAAAACGACCCAGAAAAATCCCAAAAGTCCCATTGACTTAACATTGGGTCAAACTTTGTGAGCTCATAACTCTGCATCAGACTGTCATACAGACTTCTAACTGGACTCATTTAACTCAGTCTAGCCAGCAGCCAATAACTGATGACTTTTTAACTTACTAGCCACTCCCTAGCAACCACTTACAGCACCCTAGCAACTGTCCCATAGACTTCCATTGTAAAAGACTCCCATTTACTTAACATTGGATCAACCTTTGTGAGCTCATAACTCTGCATCAGACTGTCCTACAGACTAGAGTCTGGCCTCATTCAACTCAGTCTAGCCAGCAGCCAATCACTGATTACCTTTAAACTTACTAGCCACTCCCTAGCAACCAATTTCAGCACCCTAGCAACTGTCCCAGAGACTGTGACTAGCTATTCTAACACACGCTAACAGTTTTAACATCCTACTGACATGCTAATCTTGCTAGAAAGGTGCTAGCAACACGATAGTGACATGCTAGTCATGCTAGTAACATGCTAATTCATGCTAGAATCATGCTAACAACATGCTAATTTATGCTAGAAACAAGCTGATTCATGCTAGAATCATGCTAGTAACATGCTAGTTACATGCTAATTAATGCTAGAATCATGCTAGTTACATGCTAATTCATGCTAGAATCATGCTAACAACATGCTAATTCATGCTAGAATCATGCTAGTAACATGCTAATTCATGCTAGAAACATGCTAGTAACATGCTAATTCATGCTAGAATCATGCTAATAACATGCTAATTCATGCTAGAAACATGCTATTAACATGCTAATTCATGCTAGAATCATGCTAGTTACATGCTAATCCATGCTAGAATCATGCTAGTAACATGCTAATTCATGCTAGAATCATGCTAGTAACATGCTAATTCATGCTAGAATCATGCTAATAACATGCTAATTCATGGTAGAATCATGCTAGTAACATGCTAATTCATGCTAGAATCATGCTAATAACATGCTAATTCATGGTAGAATCATGCTAGTAACATACTAATTCATGCTAGAATCATGCTAGTAACATGCTAATTCATGCTAGAAACATGCTAGTAACATGCTAATTCATGCTAGAATCATGCTAGTAACATGCTAATTCATGCTAGAATCATGCTAATAACATGCTAATTCATGCTAGAAACATGCTAATTCATGCTAGAATCATGCTAATAACATGCTAAATCATGCTAGAAACATGCTAGTAACATGCTAATTCATGCTAGAAACATGCTAGTAAAATGCTAATTCATGCTAGAATCATGCTAGTAACATGCTAATTCATGCTATAAACATGCTAGTAACATGCTAACTCATGCTAGAAACATGCTAGTAACATGCTAATTCATGCTAGAATCATGCTAATTCATGCTAGAAACATGCTAGTAACATGCTAGTTCATGCTAGAATCATGCTAGTTACATGCTAATTTATGTTAGAATCATGCTAGTTACTTGCTAATTCATGCTAGTAACATGCTAATTCAGACTCGGCTTTTCAAGCCACCATAAAGTTTGTCCTCAAACTTTAATATCTAGTTACTTTTTATTATACAAGTTTTATATTATTTAATGATTGTAATGATTAAATTATCAATCTGTCACAATCACCAGCGATCTAGCATGTGCAGATTGCTGGAGAACTACAAATCTGTCACTCTAATGAACTACAACTCCCATCATGCACCTCACACACATCAGAATCAGTCCCTGAAGCTCATGATAGACTGATCACCAGGACCATAAACACAGCACACACACCACTTTGCTGAGTCTTGAGATCTGTAAGTAAGCATTACTGAAGTGTTTTCCTTTTCTTTTCTTGCTGTGTTTATGACCTTTGCTTTGTTTTACTGTTTATGTTGTTTTTCTGCCTGTCTCGATCATTCACCTGTTTTCAAACCTTGCTTTTGGATTATCTGCATGCTCCTGTATGTCCCTGTTTTGTCCCAGACTTTGCTTGCTTTATGATTTTCTTAATAAACTGCATTTGGATCCTCACCGCTGTTGCAACTCGACTCATTACATAATCCAATATTTAATAAAATATAGGCCTTAAATCAACAGGAGAGAATCTAAATATGAATTAATTTTGTAATATATTCAAATAAGAAAACAGGTGTAAAAAATATAACATTTCACAATACAGTTTTTGTCATATTTTTTAGTGAACCAAATATAGTTTTAACATACACACATACAGTACATACATGTCAAAGCTCGACAATAAGGACTGCCCGATGGCCCAGGGCCAGCGTGTGAGATGCTTGGAACAGTAGACAGGATGGTTACTGGCCCGATCAGGCCAGTGCTGCCTTGTCACTAAAGTTTAATTTGGCTGCGACTGTGAATGCAAATAGGCTGCTTTCACACCTAGATGTTTCGAGGCTGTCTCGTTTGCCCAGTTAGCATGGTTCACTTGGCATATGTGAATCCTGCAATCGCGCTCGGACCTGCGCCAAATCAATCAGCCTGAGATCGCGCTCAATTGAAACAAACTCTGGAGCTGATCGATTGTAGTGAGAAAGCAAAACGATCCAACGAACTAACAAACCATCCTATGTCACAGTGTATTATGATTGTGTAATAGCCATATATACTACTATAATGTATGAAGAGAGAAATATGAGTAGGACGGGATGTCATTTCTACCGACAAATGTGCATTTCATGTCGAATACGAAAGTGAAAGCATGCTGAAATATTACAGAGTGCTGTTTATCCGTTAGGCAAAATCCTTAGCATTGAACACTGCATGTGTATAAAAAAAAAATGCAAAAATACAGTTTTTATTTGCGTTTGTTGCAGATAATTTCATAATCAAAACAAAATATTATGCACATAATAAAAAAAAAAAAACATGCATTATTCAAATGTACTAAAATAAAAAAGCAAAAAAGTTGAGAAGATTTTATACCTAAGCATTTCAGCCAGACATTTTTTTACAGAATAACTAAACCATTTTTCCTGGCTTTCTCCTAAATTTACATTGTTTTTGTCTTTCTCTCTCTCTCTGTCTCTCTCTTTTTTTTTTTTTTTTTGCACTTGCCACCGCATGGTCACAGTAGAATCCTAAAACAGTTCTTCAAAGTTGAATTTCTTCTCGCATAATGTAAAACTTGTTATTTAGTCTGTGTCACTCAGTCAAGCTGTGCTAGTGTTTGACAGTGTACACTGCTTTATTCCCTGCTGCAGATGTACATGCCTGCTAATCTAATAGCTCTGACTGCTCTGTGGCAGACATAGACAGAGAGAAAGGAGAGCGAGACCCTGCGGATTTCACTGATGGCGTACCCTGATCTCCCACCCAGGCAGCAGGGATGCAATATCCCCTCCTCACAGACAATAATATTCACACCACAGCACTGCAATATGGAGATGGTGCTTGATATATATATATATATATATATATATATATATATATATATATATATATATATATATATACACACACACACAACACAAACCTACTCTGCTCATGCTAGCATACAATACAATACAATGAAAAAAATCATGGTAACTGGTAGCAAACTAATTATATCAGCTGGATTTAAACAAACACATTTAATTTAGTAATGTTCAACTTAATGTGTTTGTTTAAATTCAGCTTATGTAAATTCTTTGCAACCAGTTATCTTTAAAAATTTAGTAAATACAATGAATAATTTTTTCAAGACAAGAGATTGACTAAAAAAATTTACCTTGATTCCACAACCAACGCATTTAAATCATTACAATTACATAGTTTTTATTGTTTTTATGCAAATGTCAAAATTTTAAAAGGATAAAAAAATCCAAAATACAAAAATATTTTCAACAGATCATTTATCAACAAAAGATCGTAAATCGTTTGTTAATTAAAAATAAACATACTCAAAACGAAGCAGTTTTATTCTTCCTGCTTATTTACACTGCCCTTTTTGCTACTCTGTTTCTGCTTGCATACAATAAGATATGTTATGATACGATATGTGTTACGGAAGCAGATGGACAAACAAAGGGGAGTAAGTATTAACGATGTTTATTTCAACAGTTGAGCATATATGGATAATGATTGAGAGTTGAATGGAATTCAGTGGAATTGATGATCTTCTGTGGCAGGTGGGATGACAGATACGGAGGATGACAGGATGCACACACCAGAGGACTTGCGGGGAAGACAGACTGACGAGACACACAACGCTGACAGGACAACTGGAACACTGGACAGACTGGAATGCAAACAGAGTAAAAGTAAGTATATTTGCTGAGATCGTAGGGGAGTGAAACCTAGGAAGTGGTTCACTCAGAGTCCGCTTCGTAGGAACGAGACCGGACAATGAGTGAAGTGAGGTGTGTGCTTATATAGTGAATGGGAGTGATTGGGTGCAGCTGTGCGTGGTTAATACTCAGGTGAAGGTGCTCGGTGCGTGATGTTGGTGGAAGAGCCTGGCCAATCCGTGACATTACCCCCCTCCCCAGGGCCCGCTCCTGAGGGCCTGAACCTCCGACGTCGTGGTGGTCTACCTCGTCCTCGAGGTGCTGGAAATTCTGGGTGATTGGAGTGGAACTCTTCCATAAGTGCGGGATCTAGTATATCGGATCTGGAGACCCATGACCTCTCTTCTGGACCGTATCCTTCCCAGTCGACGAGGTATTCTAGTTGACCACCACGACGCCGGGACCGTAGGATGTCCTTGACTTGGTAGATGGCCCCTTCTTCTAACATCAGTGGGGGAGGAGGTTCCTCTTCATGGCCAGGCTCTGTGGAGGGAATCAAAGGATCGTGAAAGGGTTTGAGAAGGGACACGTGGAATGTGGGGTGGATTCTGTACTGTGGTGGTAACTGTAACTTGTATGTGACGGGGTTGACCTGTTCCAGGATGGTGAAGGGACCAACAAATCTGGGACTTAATTTTCGGGAGGGCAGTCGCAAACGGATATCTCTGGTGGAGAGCCAGACCTTCTGTCCTGGAGTATAGATGGGGCCTGGAATCCTCCTCTTATCCGATACTTCCTTTGTTCTGCGTACTGCCCTCTGGAGATGGTGATGAGCATCGTCCCAGACTCTCTCGCTCTCCCGGAACCAGTAATCCACTGCGGGGACATCAGATGGTGCGCCATCCCAGGGGAAGAGTGGAGGTTGGAACCCTAGGATGCACTGGAATGGCGTGAGTCCGGTGGTAGATTGCCGCAGGGAATTCTGGGCGTATTCCGCCCAGCCCAGAAACTGGCTCCAGGAGTTTTGGTGACCGTGACAGAAGATCCGGAGGAACCGCCCCACTTCCTGAATTTTCCTCTCTGTCTGGCCGTTGGTTTGGGGGTGATAGCCAGACGAGAGGCTTACGGTCACACCTAGGAGTCTGAAGAATGCTTTCCATAGTCTGGATATAAATTGGGGTCCTCGGTCCGAGACTATATCTTCTGGTAACCCAAAATTTCGAAAGACGTGGTTGAACAGGTTTTCGGCGGTCTTTAGGGCTGTGGGTAGACCTTTCAAAGGAATCAAACGACAGAATTTAGAGAATCGATCTATGATGACTAGAATGCAGGTGTTACCTTCAGACAATGGGAGGTCTGTCATGAAGTCAACTCCTAGGTGTGACCAGGGACGGTTTGGGATGGGCAAGGGATGGAGTTTACCAGCAGGTAGATGGCGAGGACTCTTCGCCATAGCGCATTCTCTGCAGCCTTGGACGTATCTTCTCACATCCCTCGCCATGTTCGGCCACCAAAAGCGTTGGGATAGCAGCGAGAGGGTGTTGTTGGCCCCAGGATGTCCTGTGCCCAGAGATGTATAGCTGGAATGATTGAGATCTACCCGTTGATTTTCAGGGATGAAACATCGATTGGGGGGACAGCCCGGCGGAGTTCTGGATTCTGGAGTGGCGGTTACTGTAGGAGCGGACCATTGGATGGGACAGATAGTGATCTGATCGGGAAGGATCTTGGCCGGTGTCTCAGTTTCATGCTGGTCGTGAATTCTGGAAAGTGCGTCTGCTCGGATATTCTTTGATCCTGGTCGATATGAGATAGAGAACTGAAATCTGGAGAAGAACAATGACCAACGGGCCTGACGAGGACAGAGTCTTTTAGCATCTTTTAGGTATTGGAGATTTTTATGATCTGTGATCACCTGGAATGAATGTTTGGCCCCCTCCAACCAGTGTCGCCACTCCTCCAGGGCGAGCTTGATGGCCAGAAGTTCTCGATTTCCGATGTCGTAGTTCCTTTCCGCCGGGCTGAGCTTCCGGGAGAAATAGGCACATGGATGGAGTAATGGAGGAGTACCGTGGTACTGGGACAGAATGGCTCCCACTCCGGTGGTCGATGCATCCACTTCGACTACAAATGGTAATTCAGGATCGGGATGAGTCAGCAGTGGGGCTTGAGTGAAAGATTCTTTGAGGTCTTGGAAGGCTGCGGCGGCTTCGGGAGGCCAGGGTAGTGTTTTGGGTTTGTTTTTCAACAGGTTGGTGAGCGGAGCGGTGATGAGACTGTAATTGTGGATGAAACGTCGATAGAAGTTAGCAAATCCTAGGAAACGTTGGAGTTCCTTTATGGTTTTTGGTTCGGGCCAGGAGATGACGGAAGTGACCTTCCTCTCGTCCATACGAACTCCTCTCTGATCGATGACGTACCCCAAGAACTGAACAGATGGTAAATGAAAGGAGCATTTTTCAGCCTTGAGGTACAGGCGGTGTTTCCTGAGGGTTTTCAGGACCTCCGCAACGTGGTGGCGATGTTCGGCCTCACTCCGGGAGTAAATCAGGATATCATCTATGTATACAATGACGAAGAGATGGAGGAACTCCCGGAGGACTTCGTGGATGAAGTTTTGGAATACGGAGGGGGCGTTAACCAGACCATAGGGCATGACCAGGTACTCGTAGTGTCCAGTAGGGGTCACAAACCCCGTCTTCCACTCGTCCCCCTCACGTATTCTCACCAGGTTATAGGCGCTGCGGAGGTCCAACTTGGTGAAAATTTTGGCGGATCTGAGTTGTTCCAGGGCTGCCGGGACGAGAGGAAGGGGATAGCGGAATTTGACTGTACCTTGATTTAGGGTTCTGTAATCGATACATGGCCGCAGCCCTCCATCCTTCTTAGCCACGAAGAAGAAACTCGAGGCAGCAGGTGACGTGGATGGACGGATATACCCCTGACTCAGAGCCTCATGGATGTACTCCTCCATTGCCTTGGTCTCCGGAAGGGACAACGGGTAGATCCTACCTCTGGGCATAGGAGCATCTGGAAGCAGGTCTATGGCGCAGTCCCATGGCCGATGTGGAGGTAGCTGGGAAGCTCTCTTGGGGCAAAATACATCCTCGTATGAGGAGTAGATCTTCGGGATCTGAATGGATATTTTCTCGACTGGACTTTCGACAGACGTGACGTAGACGGTAAGGGGTCTTTGAATTTGTAAGGGTAGGTCGGGAAAACAGCTGGATCTGCATTCTTCTCCCCATCTCTTAATTTCTCCTGTGCCCCAAGAGAGGATGGGATCGTGCTTCACCAGCCACGGGCGCCCTAAGATGATATCCATCGAAGCACCCTCCAGAACCAGAAATTGAATCTCCTCTTTGTGGAGCAGTCCTACTTGGAGATTGACGGGTTCACATTTTCGATGGATACGTGCCTGAGAATGGATATCTTTGGTTATGGGCTGAATCTGGTAGACGTGCGTCGAGGCTTCGGTGTTAAGCTGGAGTCGGCGACAGAGGGCGTGCGAGATGAAATTTCCTGCTGACCCGGAGTCGATGAGGGCTGTGACTGAAACTGAGACAGAAGGGGTAGTTAACTGGACATTAGTGGTGAGAGGGTGCATCTTTTCAATAGGAGAACTGAACAAACTCACCACAGAGCGTGCTGGACGAATGGGACAGTCCAGCCTGACATGTCCTTTGGCACCACAGTACATGCACAGACCCCGGGTCAGCCTCCTCTGTCGCTCGGTGATCGTGGGCCTACCAGATTCTATGATCATGGGTTCTGGTTCTGGAGGGACGGCTGGCTCTGGCGAACGGAGGAGTGCTTGGGATACTGGTGGAGGATCATGCTGGTAGACCCTCAGACGATCGGAACAGCGCAGAGAGTGTTGGATGAACTTCTCCAATCCCATCGTGTCGTCGAGGGCGGCCAGCTGTAACCGGAGGCTGGGCTCTAGTCCGAGCCGGTAGGTTGTGAGGAGAGATCGCTCATTCCACCCGCTAGCAGCAGCCAGAGTTCGGAACCTGAGAGCATAATCCTGAGTGGACATGGCTCCCTGTTTGAGATGGTATAATTGTTCTCCACCTGCTACTTCAGCATCCGCGCGACCAAAAACCTCCTTGAAATATTGGGTGAATGACTGAATGGAATTTGTTACCAGCCCAGACTGTTGCCAGATGGTTTCAGCCCACCGAAGAGCTGACCCAGAGAGAAGGGAGATGATGAAAGCGATTTTAGACCGATCGGTAGGGTATAACTCGGGTTGCATAGTGAATACCAGAGAACATTGTTGGAGAAATCCATTGCACTCCTCCGCCCCGCCAGAGTAGGGCGCTGGTCGAGCCATGGGACTGGATGAGTGGGTGGACGGTGAAGAAGTGCTCGGTGCTGGTGGTGCTTCGGGAAGTGGAGCAGATGGTAGTAGCACTCTCTTCAATGAATCCACCAACTCCTGAAGGGGATCGTGAGTGCTCATGCTGTTGGTAGTTGTTGGTCCGGTCTTCTGTTACGGAAGCAGATGGACAAACAAAGGGGAGTAAGTATTAACGATGTTTATTTCAACAGTTGAGCATATATGGATAATGATTGAGAGTTGAATGGAATTCAGTGGAATTGATGATCTTCTGTGGCAGGTGGGATGACAGATACGGAGGATGACAGGATGCACACACCAGAGGACTTGCGGGGAAGACAGACTGACGAGACACACAACGCTGACAGGACAACTGGAACACTGGACAGACTGGAATGCAAACAGAGTAAAAGTAAGTATATTTGCTGAGATCGTAGGGGAGTGAAACCTAGGAAGTGGTTCACTCAGAGTCCGCTTCGTAGGAACGAGACCGGACAATGAGTGAAGTGAGGTGTGTGCTTATATAGTGAATGGGAGTGATTGGGTGCAGCTGTGCGTGGTTAATACTCAGGTGAAGGTGCTCGGTGCGTGATGTTGGTGGAAGAGCCTGGCCAATCCGTGACAATATGATACTTTGCTAAGCAATAACTTTATTACCAGGTATTTTTTTCTGAGATTTTCAATCTGGTTTAGCTCAGCACTCTGGGTTGGCCATTTCACGTAAATGTTTTCCGCTTCAACTTAATTGAACTCATCTCAATTTAAAATAAACATACTCAATTCTTAGTAGCTTTATTCCTCCTGCTTATTTATACTGAAATTTTTGCTATTCTGTTCTTGCTTGCATACAATACGATATTTTATGATATGATACAATACGGTACGAGAAAAGATTGATTGACAAAACTTACCATTATTCCACAATTAACACTTTTACATCAACATTATAACATAAACTTTAAGCAAACGTCACTATTTTAAAAGGACAAAAACCAATTAATAATACAAAGAACATTTCTAACAATCCATTTATCAACAAAATCTGCTCAATTGTTAGTTGCGTGCAATTTAATTCCTCCTGCTTATATATACTGCCATAGTTGCATCAAATACAAAAAAAAAAAGCTGGGAAAAGTAATTTCCGGTTGGGACATCGATGATTTGTGGGAGGTTGCGAGGGTTCGCCGGGGGCATGGTGTGCTGGATTGCGCACGACATATCTGCAGAGCAGGAGGGAGTTGCGTGATTTCCAGGAGACTATCACTCATTTGAGGGGATCCGGGAGTCCCTATGCATATGCGGGAGACTCCTGGAACTTCCGGGAGACTTGGGATGTCTGAAAACATGCCAGTTGACATATTATATATATTTTTTATAATAACAATAAAGACAGTTAAACTTATCAACCAACAATGTCTGAAAGTCCTATCTCCACGTGAGGATGCTCATTTCGAGGGCTCTAGAGATGATGCTCCACCATTAATGGGATTCAAGACCTGGGAGGAGATGAGGCCAACGATCGATGACTTCCAGGAAAACACATACACTTAATACACTTCATGAAACATGTACACATGGACATCACCTATATTCTATATAACTGCAGGTTAACTATGTTTGTATATAATAACTATTATGTTACTGTTAAAAGCTTTTAGTTAGTTAATTATTCATTCAATCCTTTTCCTTCAGCTTAGTCCCTTATTTATTAGGGGTTGCCACAGCGGAAAGAACCGCTAACTGTTACAGCATATGTTTTATGCAGTGGATGACTTTCCAGCTGCAACCCAGTACTAGGAAACACCCAAACACTCAGGCATTTACCTACTGTACACCACATGTCTTTAGACTGTGGGGGAAAACGAAGCACCTGGAGAAAACCCATTCCAACATGACTAGGTAATTAGTTAAAGTTATTAGTAACTAATACAGCTATGGTAACTAATAATCTTACATTTTCTACATTTGATTGTAATGCAATAATTAAACTTTTTGTGAAGCTGCTTTGAAACATTAAATATTGTTAAAAGCACTATAAAAATAAACCTGAGAAGTGAAGAGAAGAGAAGAGAAGAGAAGAGAAGAGAAGAGAAGAGAAGAGAAGAGCTCTGTAACATTGCTGCCAAATTAATATTGCTGAAGATTCTCATAAAAGGTTAAACTTCTGCTCAAAGTGATGAATTTATAAAGTGCAATGTTCTCATTAAAACTTGCTTTAAAAACTCATTAAAATGCTTTTGACTTTTAGCCTGTCTGTGCTGTCTTTAAAGCTATACACAGTACGTGATAGCATAATATTATAACAGTAGTAAAAAAACACTTTAACTGCATTAGCCTATTATTTTTTTACTTTTATTATCATTCAAATGTTTGAGGTAATGAAAATTTACAAGATCAGTTAAAGAGAACAATTTGCAAACGTTTGATTACTGACCGTTCAGAATTTAATTGCATCTATCCTAAAAGTTCTATTGCAAATGATCAAAATGTGTCAACAACAGGCCTTTATATTGTGAAAAACACAGTAATCAAAATTAGAGAACAACAATGACTGGAACACAGATAAATACTGCAATTACATTTTCGGAAGGCTGCAAAAGTAAATTAGTAAGTGCACAGAGACTTGCTTTATATGACTTTGGCACTTCACAAATCTCTTACACTGCTTTGCTGTTATCTATATCAGGTCTCTTCTACCCTTTGCTGACTATAGTGGGTTTCTTAGCCATAGCTTTGTACCCAGGAATTTTTGCAGAGATTTTCAATCAGGTTTAGGTCAGGACTCTGCACTGGCAATTTCATTTAAATAGGTTTGGTTTTAACTGCTTTATTTGTTTTGCTGTGTGACAGGGCTCATTGTTCTGTATGAAAATTGCTGGCTGATTGCTTGATAATGCAGAGAAGGAGCTGCATGTTGCTGTAGAAGCTGCTGATAAACATTTGTATGTACTCTGCCATGTACAGTAGTTGTAAAAACTACCAAACTTCTGCAGAAAACACCACCAAACCATGACGCTTCCTCCTCCACTTTTCATTGATTTGGTTACAGTTCCATATTTCTCTAGTTTGATGACAAACATTATGGGTGCTTCTCAATCAGCTCACTACTGTAGCTCCCAAGGTTGAATGAATCCGGTGAGAACAGTGATGAGCTTGGATTAAACCACATTGGGAGGCTAACAGTGAGAATGTCCTAATTGAACAGCATCAAAACTGGAATTTATAAACAATAGCAGCAACAATTATTATTGTTCCTATATAAATTTGGAACAACCAAATCCTCCTCCTAGTTCTCCTGCTATGGCTAAAAGGGTTTCCTCATTGGCAGTCATATGGACAACCTGCTGAAGGTCTCTGTATAATTTTCTGTTGTCTCTTTTTGTGGTCAAATGTAAATGGCACAAGCTTATTTTGTAATATTAGATTAAAAGATCATAAACATGAAGCCCATACTCATGCACTCTTGCCTTCAAAGAAAATCAGGAAAGCAGATGGATTAAAACACCAGGTGTAGACATTAATGTGTCTACCTCTTGTGATCAGATTGACCAAAACACATCTTAATACCACACTGTAAAAAAAATCGTAATTTTACGGTTTGTTTACGGCAGCTGGGGTGCTGGAAAACCCCCCGAAAAATAACAGTCGTTAAATTACAGAAATTTAATGTAAAACAACAGAGGTTGAATAACAGAAATTTATCAGAAATTAAAGTTTAAGAAAATTTCTGTAATATTCATTATTTTACAGTAAATTTCTGTACTTTAACAGCCGTTATTTAACTTTTTTTTCCCAGCACCCCAGTTGACGGAAATAAACCATAAAAATACAGATTTTTTTACAGTGCCGATGTTAAGGATGTGGCCAATCAGAAACATAATTATTTTGCTTTAATCAACAACTAATACAATGTCAGCCTTTCCTACCCAGAAAAGACTGGATGGTCAGTGTGTAATACGAGCAGGCGTAGACTCTGGCAAAAAACTGATAACAGCACAAACGTTCCCTTCTCCATTACTTTTCTTTCTTTTTCTGTCGAGAGTTTTGTTAAGTTTAGTGCACCGCAAAACCAGAAGTCAACACGACTAGTCCATTTACCGCCACTAAACATGAAACAACAGACTCCACCCGACTCCAAGCCTCCCAGAACAAAGAACCGACCACCAGCTAACCACATGGAAACCCCAGCTCAACAGAGGGAGTTCTTCAAAAAGGTAAGTAACGCCTCCAGATTACCACTGAACTGGTATAAATTATAACCATAAAGAGACCATAGAAGGGTTAAATTGATGACTTTTGTTTCGCTTGGTGTAGTCTTACAAAATTTGAGGTTTTTCCATCATTACACTCTCTCAAACTCTTATTTTTTTCTTGCTTTACACTTTTCTACAACTGGTACAAATGTGTGTTTGTGTTAGTTTCTGTTAGATTAGTCAATAAGGTTTCATTTTGCATAAAGAAAATTGCCTGTGCATATTTACGAATCGAATGCCTTAAACTTCAATCTTGTTATCCTGCTTAAACATAAACAGGTTTTTATTTTTGATAGCAATAACCGCAGTTGAAATCAACTGTCTGTTCGAACAATCGCTGGACGATTCAAATTAATCTTCAATTCACTTTGAGCTAATCCGCTACACGGGTTTACACCCAAGAGATACCGATATGAACAATTATGTCATTTTTACAGCATTGATTCAAGTCACCATCCTCACATTTTTTTTATTCTTGACATTAGAACAACACAAACCAAACTTTTCCAGGTTTCATATAGAACTACAGTTGTTTGAGGGCCAAAATAGGGTCAAAATGCCCTGCACTGTCATTTTGGGATTTTTCAACAAAAAGAAATAACATTGGCGAAGGAAGTAAGATTTGAGTTACCAGGGAGAGATAAAATGAAAAATAATAACATGTATTCTGAATTATTCTGTTTGCAAACATCACACAAAAGATATATTACACATAGTTTTATTCCACACAAACACACACAATTGGTTTTGAACAACATGTGGTTGAGTAAACCATGACAGGATTATGTTTCCTATTCTTTTTCCCATTCAGACAAATGACAATAATCTTGCAGTAACTTCTCATTTGCTCAAAGTCAGTGTCTGTTGATATCGATGTTGGCCAGAACAAGAAATATGCTTCAGAACAACAATATGGAGGCAGTGAATACACCTCAGGTGACAACATCAAAGCGCTTATCATGCTGAGTGCAAATTCACAGTGTGAGGCGTGTTTGATTAATTTATTTTTACTTTCTTTGATTTTTTTCCCCGTGTGACACTCAGCTCCATGCAAAGCATAACAAAATTGCAAAAGACACCTTGATGGATGAATTAATCACCGTGATTTAACACATTCTCCAACACACTTAATTACAGAAAAAAAAGAAAATAAGCCAATAATGATTTGTTGTGACCATATATGACAAAACTCTCTGTAATTAACAATGCCCACAGTGCTTGCCAGGCGTCTGTACAGCACAGAGTAGCCATTTATATTGTCTGGACAAATCAGGGACAGCAGATGATATATCAAATTCCATTTTTTCTCCATTGCAGAGGACAACACAACAGCAGAATCATCACCTACATTTGAGAAATAAATTATAATGATGGCAGAAATATAGTCACAAACATGGCATCTGCTATTGAGAAAGCAAGCAAATATAATTACATCCCACAGACATTCAGACAATGAGTAACATTGAGACTAATTACTGTACTGTGTATTTAAAAATAAGTGAGAGCGTAAAATAGAATAAAATATATGTTTGAATTGAGATTCACACTTTACATTAGTAAGCATGTGACTTATTTTAATAACCACTTGTCAATGTGATATGAAGAGTGTGGTTTCAAAACACTTTAAAATACATTTAGATTAATTTCTATAAAAATGTGTTTTCATTATAAAGAAAGTAACCAGATGAAAACCACAATTTTATTTTTCAAACTTCCACATAATGTATTAGGTTACAATGACATTAAAAAGTCTACCCAGATATTGATTTTCAAAAAATTATTATGAAAAAAATAATAATAATAAATTAATTTAAAGTTGCTCTACTGTACTGTATGTAAGTTTTTGACTTTTCTAAAGCATAAAAATACCATAACATATTTGCAGTTGTTTAATAAACATGCTAATTAGCAAAAATTTTAATCTGAAAAACAAAGTTATTCTCCTTTGAAAATGTGCATTCCGTTTCAGAATGTCTGTCTTTCTTTTGGTCTGAGTAACTCCACCAACAGTCATTTTATCCAATTATATTTCAGCACCCCCAGGTTGCTTTGGTAAATTTCTTCAATTTCAATCATCAGGCCTATAGCCAGCCTAGTGAGGGGGGTGGGGGTGCTATGGGGGGTTCTTTTTCCCTAAAAGTGGACCTTTTTTGCATTTTCCCCCATATTTTGTATTTGATTAAGAAGTTTAAATACAGCATTTTGGTGACATTTTATAAACTATTTTGTGCTGGATTAGCTTGTCTTCTGGAACAATGTGCATGCTTTTTCCAGTACCAAAAATAATGACTGTTTTGTTAAGTTGCTTACTAAGATCATGTGCACATTTTGTCAGTCCAAACACAAGCTAAATGTTATTTCTGGACTTTCTGTAGAGGTAGACTTATGGCGATATTCAGTAATGCAATATATGTTGTAATAATCATTATGCACAATATTGATAACAATTATTTTAACTTTTAGAGTGTGTTTTAAATATATTCAGATTATATTAGTGGTTGTTCATCATAGCACCACATGTTTGAATATTTAATAGGTGATTTATATTCAAACAGACATTATTATTCAAACATTTTCATATAAAATTCTTATAGGCTTTTTGTTCATTAACACATGTTTTATGCTTATAATGAAATAAATAAATAAATAAATACATAAATAAAAATAATAATTAGAGTGATTACAGTACATGAAAAAATTGCCACTGAGAAATAATTGACCTTGATCTGCTTACTCTGCAAACAGATCTATTTGAGCTGACTCAACTTTTAACCCAAGTACTACATCAAGAAGGTCACTGGTTCGAGTCCCGGTTGGGCCAGTTGGCGTTTCTGTGTTCTGTGTTTGAGTTTACATGTTCTCCCCGTGTTCACATGGGTTTCCTCTGGGTGCTCCGGTTTCCCCCACAGTCCAAAGACATGCGCTAAAGGAGAATTGAAGTTGTGATTTAGTGAACATAAATCAAGTATACGACGACAAGACAACTTCAGCAGTAGCAAGACACTTTATGGATTTCGGACATAACTGTAAACAACTAGAATGTATGGGAAATAAGGAAGTATTTGAGTCACACAGAGGAGGTAATCTGAAAATCACTTATACCAAGAGGAATAAATGAGGAATTGGACCTTTTGGTGTTTCTTTAACATTTTATTGTTTATTTATAATATTGTGAAGCATGGATTTTGAGTATATGATGATAAAAATATTGAGATGAAAACGTATTTTTAACGTTTTGGACTGTCAGAATTTCATCGTATTGATGTAGACATGAATAAGTGAATGATGATAATTGATATGTTATTTTCCTGTACAATGGAGCTTTTAAAGGTGAAGGAAATAGGAAAAAGTTCTTGTGTGCTTAATTACTATATATTGAAACAAAAATGAGATCGTTTTTAACTATTGAGTAGTCATCTAACTAATGACATAATGTGATTGACTGTGGGATCAGGGTCACTGCTAAAAAATCCAGCTTAAATCAACCTAGGCTGGTTGGCTTGTTTTAGCTGGTTGACCAGCCTGGTTTTAGAGGGGTTTTGGCCATTTCCAGTCTGGTCTTAGCTGGTCAGGCTGGAAAATGACCGGCTAAATCCAGCTAAAACCAGCTTGACCAGCCTGGTTTAAGCTGGACATAGCTGGTTTTGGCTGGGCTCCCAGCCTGGCTAGGCTGGTCAAGCTGGCATTTTCCAGCCTGACCAGCTAAGACCAGGCTGGATATGGCTGGAAACCAGCCTGGAATTGACCAAAACCCCTCTAAAACCAGGCTGGTCGACCAGCTAAAACTAGCCAACCAGCCTAGGCTGGTTTAAGCTGGTTTTTTCAGTAGGGTTGTAGTGGACATTTTAAAAGTTGGGGGGACAGCTGTATGAAATCCAAACGTTTACATTCTTAATCACCTGTTTCTAAATGGTCTGTCTCAAAAAGTGAGGGGGACGTATCCCCCCATCCCCCCACCCCAGTTGCTATGCCCCTGTGTGGGATAAAAGGGTGGAGTGATAAGATTGTGTCATGCTATGAGGAAGGCATTATGCCGAAATGTCTGTTTTGTATCCATTAAGAATGTAAAATAAAGCTACACAAAGTAATTATTTAATGAGTGTGAATCATGACCTTCTGAATGATATTATTAACTAAACTAACACACCAAAAATAAAAAAAAAACCACGAAAAGTGAGCAGTGCAAACTTTATTTCTAATAGGTGAATTGAATAAACAAAACTGGCTGTACTGTATGAGTGTGTGTGTGTGTGTGTGTGTGTGTGTGTGTGTGTGTGTGTGTGTGTGTGAATGAGTGTGTATGGATGTTTCCATATTGGTTGAGGCTGGAAGGGCATCTGCTGCGTAAAACATATGCTGGAATAGTTGGTGGTTCATTCTGCTGTGGCAACCTCAGAAATAGAGACTAACCCAAGGGAAAATTAATGAATGAATAAGTTTAGTCAACAAAAAATTACTGCATCAAGTTGCCTTAAAATGTTGAGTCCAGGGGCGTTGCTAGACATAAAGCTCTACTGGGGCACGCACCCCCTTCCCCCATCTCCCCCACACACTATATATTTATTATTATTATTATTATTATTATTATATATATATATATATATATATATATATATATATATATATATATATATATATATATATATATATATATATATATATATATATATATATAATATTTATTATGAATAAAAGTATTATTATTATACAATTATTATTCTAAATAATCTTAAATGTAACTGGAAAACAATGTTAAGACAACTAGAGTGATATGCTAAGATCATTTAAGAAATCTTTTGCATAAATATTAATTTCATTTGAATGATATTCTATAGGCAATTCAATAAAATACAAAAAAAAAAGATGTTTTATAGAATTATCTGTCGTCTTAGACTTTACACATAGCAGAAAATTAGGTTTATTATGTTTATTTATTAAGAATTAGGTTTATTAACCTCCCTGACTCGTCATCCCTCCTTTTTGTCTTCATACAAAAAAATCTATCAGGAATCAGAAAGAGCTTTATTGCCAGGTATGTTCACACATACGAGGAATTTGTTTTCGTGACAGAGCTTCTACAGTGCAACAGGATTACAGAGACAGGACAAAAAACAGATAATAAATTTATTTTTTTAAAAATACAAGTACAAGTGAGTAGTGAATGCGGAGGCATGCTTAGTAAGATCGCCATCATATTGTTTAAGCTTTAGTTTTGTCGACTTTCAAAACAAAAAACGCAAGTAGCCTGCTTTTTTGGCGCGCATGTTCACTACCGGGACTCGCACCGGCAGAAGAGCACGTGCCCTAGTAAATTTGGTCTAGCGGCGCCCCTGGTTGAGTCATTTTTTTTACAATGTAATTACACTGTCACCTATACTTGAGAATATTTCCACATTATTCAGAACATTTAACTATATATGACACTTCAATATGGCAATAAAACACTTAAGGACAAGTCAAACGGCATGGTTTAGAGCTCACAGTTCAATGTACAATGACACTGATTCTCTTTCTTCCTTATAGATGAAAACAGCCAAACACCTTACACCTCACGTCTCACTACAATAATTCATCCATTAACATTTAACAGTACACTGCTGAACTTTTACTTTTCTAATCACTTTCACACATGGGTCACACGCATCACTACCTTTATATAGATTAAAGACGTTCTCAAAATTTAGTTTAGCGCATTAGCACAGAAGCTAATTACCTTTGTGCTCTGTAAATGCACTGAATATTGACAGAGAACAAAAAAATTGATTCACTTGCCTACAGTGCAGGAGACTAAATATAATTAATCCAGTCTCCAGCAGTTTGCAGCCAGTCATGCCAACCTTTCTTTCCAAAATCATTTCAATATTTTAGTGTTAAAACATTACATATTTAACGTAGACTAACTATGTTCTGTACACTTTCCGCTCTTCCGCGCACTCAAACGACCACTCCTCCGTCATTGAAAGCCAGATAAGCATGTTTGTGTGCTCATTCTCTGGGTAAATACCTACTGCACAATCCAATTCCAGTTTGATGTCTTTTGGACCAGCAGTTTTTGAGAAAAGAGAGGAAAAGTACCGCCTCCGCAAGTGTACGGAAAATGATAGGTATTAACGGTGTTCCGTACATGATTAAATAGTGTTCCGTACAGGTTGCATAACCTAAATTCACCGACAAAAATGTTCATTGTTTGAAGTCTTATTAAAAGCTTATGTCAGAATATACTATTATTATGTTTAACTTGAAGTTAATGTTATATTTAACTTCATTTTATGAAAATTTGCAATGAAAGAACCTTACAATCATTTAAGTTTTAGATCATGCTTATTTAATTACAGCGTGACAGTTTAAAATATTTAAACATTAAATTCATGCAAGTTAACTGACCTTTAATGAATATAAACATCATCAATGCACAAAGATGATAGGCAAATAGCGTTTGAAGCCTGTCTTTCAGGCTCTCTCTGGCAAAGTTGTGCCGTGGTTATCACTCACAACTGATGTTTCAATATCCCCATTTCAAAACATTTACTCAAGAAAAGGTAATTTACTTAACAATTTGTGATACCATAATATTCATTTCATAAAGATTGTAACACTGTGTGATGCATAAATTAAATTCAAATGCATATTGTCCTTGCTCTAAATGTCTCCCCTCTCAAGAGACAGTCGCAGCTTAAGCTTGCCCACTGTTCATTTTCAAGCGCATTTGGTGGACGTAGCAAACTTACAGATTTTTCCCGAAACATTTGGTAGGAAATTCTCTGTTGTGATCAGGAATGAAAGAGTGAGACAAAAAGATATATAGCTTGTCTACGGCCTGAAAGTATTTATTCAGAGATTGGTGTTAAAAGGTCATCTGTACTGAACATCGTTGTGTACGGAATATGGTTAGTCTCTGTTAGAATCACCAATAAAATAAAGCAACAACTATCTCGTTAGTCTCGTTTCTAAATGTACAAATCAAATACAATCTGCATTTCAGGTTGTATTAGCTAATGCGCACTCGAAAGGAACCAGATCATGACACCAACCTCATTCATGGCCATTTACACATTGTCATCCTCTGGATAATGCTTTGCCAGATTGCGCTGCTCTTCTGAAGTAATACACAACTTGGTCTTGATTGTAAATCTCCTCAAGAAATGACAGCGACTCTTTGTTTACAAGTTTGTGGGTGTTTGAGTGGCTGCTGTCATGTGATGTGCGTTTGACAGGATGAACTGTACCTCGTGTTTGTTTCATACAGATTACAAAACAAAAAAAAACAAAAAAAAACTTTTGTTTTTAAGTGTAGTTGGTTTCAGGTCTCAAGATTTATGTGTTGTATTTCTTTTGTCTGTGAAGCAAGTATGCGCTGAGATTCCAGTGTGTTTGTTGACCAGAAAACCTGTCATAAAATCACATGTGTTATCCGAGCTTCTCCCCAGAGAAACTTCAGTCTTTAGGGATCGATGATAGGCTCCTGTACTACTAGGCAGAGTTTTATTCGCCATATTAACCACTACACTTTTTTTCCCATTCAAAAATATACGAGTTACATGTCTTGTATATTCTATAGTCTTTGGTCGAATACCACGCACCATGCAGCACCATGCATTTTGGAATTCTAAGCATAGGTTTCTATCAGGCAACACACACCGGCACCACAAGTCGGCGGCTGTCCGCTGCGCCCAGCTACAACTCAGGACACTGTTTATCAAATCACGCAAATCACGCACGCAAACAAACTACTTTGGAGAGTGTGGATTTTCAGATGATAAATAATCTAGTATGTCTTGCAGCTGGCTTGGTGGAGAGTAACGAGTAAATAAGGAGTTGATAAATGCAGTTGATTTTGTCATTGTGTTTTATTTTTATTTTGAAATGTTATTTATTATTTTCTTTAGGCTGAGATTATCCAAAGGAAATTTTGTACAGGTGACACAGTGGCGCAGTAGGTAGTGCTGTCACCTCACAGCAGGAAGGTCTCTGGTTCGAGCCTCGGTTGGATCAGTTGACGTTTCTGTGTGGAGTTTGCATGTTCTCCCCGCGTTCGTGTGGGTTTTCTCTGGGTGCTCCGGTTTCCCCCACAGTCCAAAGGCATGCGGTACAGGTGAATTGGGTAGGCTAAATTGTCCTTAGTGTATGAGTGTGTGTGGATGTTTCCCAGAGATGGGTTGCGGCTGGAAGGGCATCCGCTGCGTAAAACATATGCTGGATAAGTTGGCGGTTCATTCCGCTGTGGCGACCCCGGATAAATAAGGGGACTAAGAAAACACAAGAAAATGAATGAATGAATGAAATTCGGTAAAAACATGTACTTCACAGATTAAAATCTCCTGTACAGTAAAACTTTGTTGTTGTTTTCAATTATATTTATAATTATTTTATTTCATTTTATTTTATTTTATATTTAATGCCGGGCAAATTATTCAGTTATTATCACTTTAATACATTAATTAATTAATTAATGGTGACAATTATTTTATCGTGCGTTAACGCAGCTGTTTATTAGTTTTAAATATTTTGAAACCAAAGATTATCCAAAGGAAATTCAGTACAAACATGTACTACAGATTAAAGTCTGCTGTACAGTAAAACTTTGTTGTTGTTTTCAAACACTTTAACTCACTCGTCTGCTACAGAATGGACTGGTTAGGATGTTTCCTGATAAAATGAAAGGTTTTTGTTTTTACCTTTTACAAAATATATTTCTGAATGCTAACTTGATGTTGCTTGCAACTGTCCTGTTATAATGTTATAATCAAGCCTCTTAAATCTGAGAAAAACTTACAAAGTAGGTAACATTTTAATGTCCTGGCAGGGGCAAATATATTTGATTACACCATTTAAGTTAAAATATTTAAACTGCTAAAATGCTATGGTAATATGTGGGGGGGGGGGGGGGGGGGGGTTGTTCATACACTTACTCTGTACTTTTAAAATAAAAGTGCTTAACACACTTCTTTCAAAATCATTATTGAGTTTTGTGCATAATGTGCTTAATTAAAGCAGACCACCATGTGATTAATTGCAATTTAAAAATTTTATCAATGCCCATGACTAATTATATTATATTATATTATATTATATTATATTATATTATATTATATTATATTATATTATATTATATTACATTATAGTATATTATATTATGCTTATATTAGCTGTTTTTTAGTTTTAAATATTTTGGAACCAATGATTATCCAAAAGAAATTCAGTACAAACATGTACTTTACAGATTAAAGTCCGCTGTACAGTAAAACTTTGTTGTTGTTTTCAAACACTTTACCTTATTCTTCTGCTACAGAAAGGACTGGTTATGATGTTTCCTGATAAAATGAAAGTTTTTTACCCTTTACAAAATACATTTCTGCATGCTAATTTGATGTTGCTTGCAACTGTCCTCTTACAATATTGTGATCAAGCCTCAGAAATCTGAGCATAACTTAGTTTCTATTGCAAATTAGGTAAACATTTTAATGTCCTAGCAGTGGCAAATATATTTGGTGGTAAATTTAATTTGATTATATAATTTAAGTTGAAATGTAAAATTATTTCTAAAATGTTATGGGAATATGTTTTTTTCTTGTTTATACACTTACTCTGTATCTTTCAAAATCTTTCAAAAAATGTATTTTTGTGCATAACAATGTAAAAATCACAGAGCAGACCACTGTGTAGTTTAACTGTGGTTTAGAAATGTCATCGTTGCCCAGCACAAATTATATTACATTGTTATATTATATTATATTATATTATATTATATTATATTATATTATATTATATTATATTATATTATATTATATTATATTAATGTTTATCATATGCAATATTCTAACCTAAAAAATAGGTCCTACTGTATATTTCATCTAATTTTAACCTTCCATATTTCCATTTGGAAAGTTATTTGTCCTTCGGAAATTTGCAAAATACATAGTTTGTGTCTTTGACAACTGAACGACTGACATACCAGCACATAACAATAGGCAGTAGTGAACGGAAGTAGAATTCCATCCTTCACAAGCTCGTTTTGGAATAATCATGGTGGCAGGCTGAAGACAATCTATAGATGTCACAAAAGATATAAAACCTATAAAATCTGCCCAAACTGTGCGATATAGTGGCACTAAGCGACTGACCTTTTCAATGCCTCTAGTAATAATTGAAGGACAAAAGGGGAGAAAAAAAAAGTACCATAGAAACAAAGAAATTTTTGCTGAATGTTAGACGCACACACCTTCACATAGCATTACAAACACACAACACACACACATACATTTCCATCCTGCCTGGATCCTAAACCACCCACCTTCCTCAAGGCCTGCTGAGGGAATGGAGCAGGCATTGTTATGTGACCTGCGACCCTGGATGTGCACTGTTATGCTACACCTGCTTCTGTCAGGAAGCACAGAATACAGTTCAAGATGAGCAAGTCTCTGAATGGTACATACTGAGAAAAGCAGGAGATTCCGCTTCTGGAAGCTTCTAACAGTTCAGCTTACATGCAGTATCAACATGCAAAATGTATAATGGCTTCCTGGCTAAATTGTATTTATAATCAGCATATTTTGAGATTATTGATTGATGTATTTTAAAGTCAGCGTGAACTGGAAGTTGCTGAGACTTTTATTACAGTGTGTTGATGCACTTCCAACTGAAATGGAATACCAAGTAGGGGTGGGGCTTTGTTTTTGCGCATTATTCCCTCATGGCAAACTAATGGAAAGAGAGAGGTGGTTAAGAATATTGTGCCACAGATGGTCAGACTTTGATTAAAGATTACCAAATATAACATCTTTTTTTTTTGTAGATTATCCAGTACAGATTTATTGTTCATGCAAAGGATAATATGTGCGCTAGCAAACTTAACATTGTACATTTTGATTTCACACTAAGTTTAATGTAATTTTAATTGATATTTCTTAACCAAATTCTGAAGGTGGTAAAATGTATTATCTAATAACAGCCTCCTAACTCTTTCTCTTTACGCTTTCAGTTTCAAATGCTTTACTGTAAAAAATTTAAAAAGTACATTCACATTCCCAGACATGTTTCGACAATTTGAAAACGATTACAACAGTGAAGAAAATAAAACTGGCATTGCAAGGGAATATAACCGTAAATGTAAAAGCTATTATATATTAGGGTTGTCAAATTAACACTTAATTAATTAGATACATATTCATTCATTTAAATATATTAATTCATTATATGAATTAAACTGTTCACTTCACTGCTGAATTATGAGTTATTTAATAGAAACAAATGGAACAATGACTTAACTACTTTTAGATTTAGTTTCTTATTTATAGGATTATTTAATTAAAGCTGCAATCTATAGCTTTTTTTTTACATAAGAACGATCAAAAGTCAAATTTTGAGCAAGTAAATAACCCGCCAGTGTTCAAATCTATCATCTAACCATAGTCCATTTTAAAACAGTAAGCTTCATTTAAAGTATAGTCTTATAAACTATAATGCTACAAGCCACAAATTGTTATTCTTAATTTAGCTCATACTCCCACTACAATATGTGATTGTGATATAATAAATAAATAAATTAAAAAACAAATAATTAACCCTCTACTGCACGAATTATGATAAATCTATAAAAAATATCTGACTGTTTTTCTTTTCTTAGAATGACTTAACTTGAGGTGCTGTAAAAAAATTGGAATTGATATGATGCTTTGTGATATGATGCCATATGGCAACAGCGTCGAACAGTGGATCTTACTTAAAAATGTCTAATTTAGAATTTTCCTTTTAATTAATAATTTTGTTGTTTGAAAAATATTTAATTAATGTTGCAGTATTATAAGCTTTAACACAAAACTTATATAGGACACCTTATAGATACCTTCCAAAACTGATATTCCAATAGCTTTCATTTATTCCATTCTTTTTTGCTGAATATTGCTGAAAACAAACATAATATTGTATTATCATGTATGCAACATACAGTAAATATAAATATTTTCTCCAGTAAATATTATAACGAGTAAATAACAAGTCTCGTATATCCAGATGAATCAGAAAAATGTAGCTACTAGCCAACAATGTTTATATATTATACTATATACTATACTACGCCTGTCTTATCTGCCTCTGAGCTAACTTACTTGAACTGTCTCCATTACTGCTCTTATCAAATGTCCAATCTGCATGCTTCTCTTGATCACTAAAACCCATCTCATCCTCACCTTCATCTGCAGGAAGAGCCAGTTCTGCCTTTTTCTTCTTTCACTAACCATAGAACATGGTGGTGCTCATTAATACACTGTTCTCTGTATTTATATTTAATCAAAAGTAGTATTGCCATTAAAATATGATTTTATCCATAATTCAAATGCCCTTAACATATGACTAATCAACATTATATTACTAGCATTCATGTTGTTATTGTTACAACTTAAAAGATCTCAGCTAACCTTGCTAGTAAGCTAACCCATTGCAATATTGCACATTCAACTATTGGACATTGTTGCCATTTGGCAACACATACATTTGATCGATTTACAAAAAAACTTTTGTAAAAAATTTTTATAAAAACTTTTTTGAGTTGTGAATATGTCAACATAACTTACTGGAGGTGATTTTTTTGTGTTCTGACATAATTTGATTTTTTATTTTTATTGACGTTTCCGTTTGCATTCTGCAATAACTCACAATAAACGCCAGTCTGTCAGAAATCCTGCTACAGAAAAGCACAGCATGTCATGTGACTTAAAGCACGTCATTGGCTAAACTAAGAACGCTGGTCTTAAAGAAACAGTGGCAGGGAAATAGCATGTTGCCATAAGTGGTAGAGGGTTAAATAATTAAATAAAGGTAGAGTTCCCCCAAATTTTATTTTATTTTACAAATTAATTTTATTAATTCATCATTCACGATCTTTGTGTCATTTCTAACCTGTAGGATTTTTTTCTTTGCCAAACATTAAAATTCAGAAATCAAACTATTTTGGAGCTGCAATATATGGTCTCTAAATATGTCTAAAAATAAATTTTGATACAAATTCAGAAAATCAAAGAGAGAGAGAAAAAGATGGAAATATGTAATATGTAATATGTAATCAATTAATATGTAATCAATTCTGTTGAGCTAAAATAGATCTTTCTAAAGCTATTTTGTAAATATCTACTTGATGCTCATCAAATTTAACTTTAAATATTCTTTTTTCTGTGTGTAATTTGTAGCTAAAGTTTATATGCAATTATTTGCAATTAATTAGATCACATAATCATTACATTGTGTCATTAATTGGATTACAATTTTAAACTGGACTATAAACAAATATGCACACATACTACACACATACACAACACTATTAAACACTGTTAAACACGGTTCAACCCTTTATTGGGCATTTATTGAAATAGTAATTGGAAAAAAAAAACAACCCAGCCTCATTCTAAAAATGTACCAATATGTACATTTCTGGAGAGCGCCAAATACATCCCAGGAGGTATGTTTAAATCCACCAGAGGCTGCTGTGTATGCTTTTTGAGATCTCAAATTTCTCTCACGAGTGCCTGACCGATTGACTGACCCACCCTCCTCTTTCCCTAAACCCAACTGATAGTGTTTTCAAAAGCACCGATTGACCCTCTCACCCACTTCCCTAAACCTAACAGACATTGTTTTCAAAAGCAATCCAGAAAAAGATTTTTACCACGTTTTCAGATTTTACTACATTCTCACCCTGTTATTTACTTGTTTATTTTTTGGTTTTTGTCTTACATGCTTACTGGAACCATTCTTTGCCGGACTCTAACCCTGTCTTCGCGGTCAACTCTGCTCCATGTCACAAGACTTCCGACATATGTGGCAAGCCACCTGATAAACTGGTAACAGAGGAAAAGCCATGCATATGGAGGTAAGCGGTCAGCTCTTAAGCGCAAAAGGAACAGCACCATACCATCGTGTATTATTCGTTTTAAAGACGAAATGCAGCTATACGTACCTCTGGCTACATAATTCGTAATCTCCATAAATGTATATAGGGCTACGTTTTCAGAATGAGCCTATGTAGTACATTCCACTTGTCAAATGTCAATGAAGTTACCATATAAGGTTCCTCACCCGATAAGAGGTTAAGCTACGGTATATACTCTTTGAAAAAAAAAAAGAAAGTTTGCTACTATATTAAATCTCAGAGAGAGACATTCTTATTATATTTCATCAGTGGTTCAATAAACATTAGAGTTTCAAAATAAATCAAGCTATTTCTACAGCTGTTAATACACAATGCAATCCTATATCAAATATTGCTCCAGTGTAATGCTTAAATAGTTTGTATGCGCAATCATCACAAAGCAACAGCGTAACAGCCACTTTATGGCAATAAATCAGTTGTTTTGATAAAGAAGACAATAGAAAACAGCAAAAGCATGCAATCAAAGACGTGACAGGTCTTTAGACTGGGATTGGTTTGATATGTTCTGATGAGATGTTTGTGTAATGAAACTGTCATTTTTCCCCCACCTTTTTTTTCGCACCCGTGTGATTTATTTTTTATGTCACTGACTGAAAATTGCTCATGCGTCTCCAGAGTAACGACTTACTTAAAATATACTTGCTCTTTCTGCATATGAATCACATTTGTGCCTAATGCATTAGGGCTTCTATAGGTTCATTACTCAAGTAATTGGCCTCGGGTCAGAAAGGAATATTAGAAAAAGAAACATTTTCTAGTACAAATCCTCTGGTATGTTGTAAATAAATGCACCAGGGATTATTAGAATCCACATAAAAGAAAAGACAACAAAAAAAATACATAAAATATAGTCTTACCTTGTTAAAACTAGCATATATTGAGCTTCTGGAAGCAGCAAGAATGTTCACAAGTCAGGTACTTGCTTTACACCAAGGATGGCAACTGTAATGATAAAAACACTGTTTTATTTACCATTCTAAAGCTAAAACCTACATAACAACTACACAACATCAATGTAAAAGATGACGAAATTGTTGGCTACTGTTGCATGCTTGTCTCATAGTTGAAGTTTTGTAGTTTGAAACTTATATTTTGTTTTCAAAGCACCTACTAAGGTTGACATATGCGTCTATTTGTCAAAAAAAAATGTGATTTAAAGATTCAAAAGGACAAAAGAGTGTGTTGCTGATGAATGTAGAATGAAATTGCATCAATTTCCTTGTTATTTGCAAGAGAGCAAATATAAATATCCACTTTGACTAATTCTTACGTCATTCAAAAAAATAAATGAAATTAAAACGCTAATAAAAATACTGAAATACTTAAATGTGCTATGGTAATTCTGGAGTGGTCGACGCGGTGGTGCTGTGGGTAGTGCTGTTGCCTCACAGCAAGAAGGTCACTGGTACGAGCCTCAGCTGGGTCAGTTGGCATTTCTGTGTGGAGTTTGCATGTTCTTCCTGTGTTCGCGTGGGTTTCCTTCGGGTGCTCCGGTTTCCCCCACAAGTCCAAAGACATGCAGTATAGGTGAATTGGGTTAGCTAAATTGTCTGTAGTGTATGTATGTGAATGAGTGTGTATGGATGTTTCCCAGTGATGGGTTGCAGCTGGAAGGGCATCCGCTAAAACATATGCTGGATAAGTTGGCAGTTTATTCCGCTGTGACAACCCCAGATTATTAAAGGGATTAAGCCGAAAAGAAAATGAATAAATTCTGGACTGGCTATAATAATACAGCAACCATAGTGATATAAATAAGTTGCCCAATATTGTACTTTTTTTATATGTACATTTTATTCTACAATACACCACAGTTTACTTTAGAAAAAAGTAATAGTACAGTATTTATTACAGGCCAGTAGCCAGGGGGTGTTTGGGTGGTTCAAAAGACCCTCCCCCACTGATAAAAGGTCCAGAATTTGCCCCATACATGAGCTCACTTGTCTTATTTTGATTGCTCTGCCATCATACATTGAGAAAACAACCCATCAAAGAAGGCTTCCAATGACTGCAAATAACAATTTTGCCCGCAGCTAGCTCTCTGCAACTCACACATGGTCACTCACTGTTAGTTGAGTGGAGGAGGCACTCAACCTGCGGTTTGTGTGGGTCCTAACACCCCAGTTTATTAATGGGGACTCTATACTGCTCAGTGAGCACCATCTTACGGATGAGACGTTAAACCGAGGTCCTGACTCTCTGTGGTCGTTACAAATCCCAGGATATGTCCTTCGAAAAAGAGTAAGGGTTTAACCCTGGCATGCTGGACAAATTTGCCACTGGCTTCTGTCCATCATGGCCTCTTAACCATCCCCATATCATAATTGGTTTTATCACTCTCCTCTCCACCAATCAGCTGGTGTGTGGTCTGGCGCAATATGGCTGCCGTCATGTCATCCAAGTGGATGCTGCACACTGGTGGTGGATGAAGAGATTCATCTATTGTGTAAAGCGATTTGAGTGTCCAGAAAAGTGCTAAATAAATGTAAGGAATTATTATTATTATTATTATTATTATTATTATTATTATTATTATTATAGGTCCAACATGCAGGCGTGCAAGAAAAGATACAATATGAAAGTGAAGTCATCTTTCACTACAAGTAGCCCAACTTTTATTCTGATTATTGGTCCTTATTCTTGAAAGAAAAAAATACCAATAAAAAGGTTTGAAGCACTAAAAGTGGCCCATATTAAAGTTGATTTTAACTGTTGATTTAGCTGTAGATTTTTTACTGTACCTTTAAAAACTCAAGTACATGCACAGAACAACATGAGCATTTATAGCAAATAAACAAATATAAATATCCCGCTCACTTTCGGAGCCTTGTCTAGCGAGTTCTTACACCCCCTATGATATGCTCACCTCCCTCGCCATAGTAAGCTACGGCGACAAAGCGCATATGAGATAAATGACGTCAGTACATAATAACCAGTTATGATTATTCCTGAACCGATTCAGAATTGTACACGTCTGCATTGTTGTGCACCAAAGAAACGATTAATTTTGACACCCCTACTAATTGGGCTGTTTTTGTTAACCATGAACTTTCAAAATGTACTTTTTTTTAACAAAAGAGACTTGAAAAATTGTCAAGCTCTACATTATTAATATCATTATGCTTTAATTTTTTATTATTCAGATGGCCAAATTCTAGAAGTTGAATGTGCTGGCCAGTTTGTTATTTGCTCAATAAATGACAATAAGCAACCTTTTTTTTCCATTTAAAACTTTAACAAACTCATTTTTTTCTCATAATATATGATATAATGAATTTTTATTTAAAAATAATTATTGTTTTTTCATATTTCTTTATTCTATAAATTTAGCAAATGTTTTTACTACCTCAAAAAGTGTGGTTACAAAAACCATCAGACAAGCTAATCCAGCTAAAAATAGTGCTTAAAATGTCACCTGATAATTCAATAGAACATAGGGCGAATAACTGCAAAAAGTTTCACTTTTTCAGATAAAAAGAACCACCCTTTTCACCAGGCTGGCTATCGGCCTGTATTACAGGTTACTGTATCTGTATCAACTTAGAAAATAGCAACTTTTCATTTTTCGTTGGTTTTATTACACAATATAACTTCAGAAGAGTCAAGCTTTAAACTACAAAAATTATCAACACTCTTTTTTGAAATCTTTGAGCAAGTTGAATCAATGATTTATGCTAAGCTAATGCCGAGTTCAGACTGCATGATTTTAGCCCTGATTTTGACTCGTTCACGTGAGTAACAATCACACAGTATGAACTATCAAAAATAAAATCTGAGAGAATCACAGAAGAGTCGCAGACACCCGTGAGATATATGGCATGCTAAATATCTGGAGTTGTCCCCGATTTAAAATCCTGCCGTTTGAAATGTGTTCTGGTTAAAAATTATAACGGCGATTACCTACAGCCAATGAGAGAGCAGCATCCACTAGTATGGTATCTGCAGGCCAGTGGGAGGTTGGGGAAGAAGTTAAAAGGGCTTATTTTGGGTCTATTTGGACCCATGAAATGGAGGAAAAACTAGAGAAAATTTGGCAGGAACACTCGTGTCTGTTCCACGTATCATGTGAGCTATACCACACCTGGGTCAATAAAGAAAAAGGTTTTAGAGAAATTGATAATTCCCTTCAAAACCCAGGTGAGCAAAATAAGTAAATTTCTACCCCACTAAAGGTTTCTTTCTCATTATGTAGATAATAACAAAAGATATACTACATGGCCTTGTGGTTTTTCATGTCAGTTCTCATGTGCGTTTGGTTGTGAGACGTAGTTTGTGGACCAAGACAAAATTGTTATCGATTCTTCCTATTGTAAAGTCATGCAGTGTGAAACCCCCTGTTGACAATCCATCTTGCAGTGTAAACACAGCAGGGACAGAATGCTGCTCCAGGCGAGTGCAGGTGTTTACAACACTACAGGCGTCAACTAATTAAAAATTGCACTGTGTGTGTGTTTTCTGGAAAGTCTTTTACTGGCACTTACAGCAGAAGCCCCTATTTCTCTATGATTGAGGGAATGAAAGTACTCCATTTCTCTCTCTCTCTAACTGTGGCCCATTTCACCTTTTCTTCTCGGCTGCTGGCATGACTTTTACTCCCCTCTTTTTTCCTCTCAGCTCTATGCATTTCCGCGGCTGTACCTTATTGGCATTCGGAATAAATTTCCGAATAAAAGTGCGGGAGCGGTCGGTAACTCTGGTGTAGTTTTAACAGGAGTGGGCGGTCTTACAATATCGCTCCAGAGCGAGCAAGCAAGCGCGCGTGGCATGTGTGTGTTTGTTTGTTTGGTGCTGTCTATGTTTGTGTATGTGTGTGAATGAGAGACAGTGTGGTGCTGTGTGTGTGTTTATACAGACAGCTTGTTATAGCCAACCCCCAAAATACAACACTGAGTATAGAAAGCATCGTCAATGCACCGTGTTGCACCGAAATATCGAATTGAACCGAATCGATGGCATGATAATCATAACCGAATCGAACTGTGAGACCATATATATATATATATATATATATATATATATATATATATATATATATATATATATATATATATATATATATATATATATATATTGCGATCATGATATTCGAAAGTATTACATTGCTTCGTAAATGTTTATTATTATCATTTATTGAGTCTCCCCATACAGTTTAATATAGCGCTTGGACATAAGAGCTGCTTCGTGTGACGTCACACTTAACAAGTGGATAGTTTATATAGGGATGTGTAAAATGAGTCTACTCCAAAAAAAAAGTGGAGTGCTCCTGTAAAAGTAGCATTTTGAAACAGTGAAAATACACCTTACTTTGGTTTAGGGTCTTTGGAGGCTCCTCTAACAATCCATTTTGTTTTGCAAAACAATTGCCACTGGCAGCAAACGAGGCTCAGGTGCTATATTGTTCACTGATTACCCAATTCAGTGTATGGTAAGATTCACCAATTACCTCTGAAATAAGTCTGTTAAACTGTGCATTGCATGTAGCCCTTGAGTACAATTAGCAAACCCATTTGCATTCTGTTATGAACATAATTGTCTGTCCATGCGAAAGCAAACATTGAGTCCCATTGCTGGTGTTTCACATCACCCTATCCTTTTTTTCTATATAGATTTTTTTTCGCAGAATCGATCCTGTACTGTATCTACTGCAAGATAACCATTTCTTAAGAAGTGTACAGAACATGTCAAACTGCTAGCAAAAGAAAACCTAAGCATCTAAAATAGACCAATTTTTTAACGCAAAATATATATATATATATATATATATATATATATATTCAAATCCATGTTTAATAAAGAACATGTGAACTTATTTTAAGTGGATATATAACATATATAGCTTCTTATTTCAGTCATGTGATGATCATGTGATCAATTTTATTCATTGGAGAAGACAGGCAAGTTAAAATAAACAAAAATAACATGATTTTAAGAAAGTAAAAGATAAATAGATTTTTTTATAGGTTTTTAACTTCTTTTATGTACACAATGGAAGGATAATACTTCCACTCTGTCTAACAACAGGGAAATAAAGAGTTTAATCAGCTTTGTCATTCTGTTGTCATGGAATTTTTTTTTCAAAACAGGACAAATCTAGTAAGACAACTAAAGTATTACCACAACATATTACAACATATATAAAATACATCCATAAACTTACAGTCATCAGCATATATAAGTACACCACTCAAAAATCTATAAAAATGTTGTATAGGATGCTTTACAGTATTATATTTGTGCATATAATTTAATTAGTCAGCACAATACGCCAAATCTGGAGCTTATCTAAGAAAATAACTTTATAATGGAACAAAAAGTATACCAAATATTTATGCTAAGGAAAAATATTAGGAGAACGAAAAAATTTGTAATTTTTTTTTGCAGTTTTTTTTTTTTTTTTTTTTTTTTGCAATTTGCATTTCGCATGAAGTTAAATGTATTATATTTTTATTTGTAAATATGTTCAGTGACTTTCCCAGAGATGGGTTGCGGCTGGAAGGGCATCCGCAGCGTAAAACATGTGCTGGATAAGTTGGCGGTTCATTCCACTGTGGCGACCCCGGATTAATAAAGGAACTAAGCCGAAAAGAAAATGAATGATAGAATGTTCAGTGACTAAAATATTATTTTATTAACCTTCCTGTCATGTTCGGGTCAAATCTGACTGATTTACAACTCATAAATGTTGTGTTTTATATCTGATTACCTCAAGGCCTTGTGGTATCCCTCACACTATGCATTTGAACATATAAAAGTGATGATCTTCTCTTTCATTGATTTTTGAGTGTTTTAGTCAACCTTGTTACACCTGTGGTGTTCCCGGTCAAAAGTGTCCGCCATAGGAAATGAATGGGTATCCAGGCTATATTCATTCATCAGACAGAAAACATCCCCACGCACACTATCCCAGCTCACTCATTTACTCACCCACTCACTCATGTCAGACTGAACAATGTCTTTTGCAGGTACACATCTCTTTTATGCGCTTATGTGCTGATCCTTCAGCCTGATCTCACAAAGAAACAAAACTATTTTATGTTTTGTCAGTTTAGTGGCTAATTCATACTCAGTTCAGGAGTTGTGGCACCCAACCCAACCCCTAAACCCAATCGTCATTGGGGATAAGCAAATTGTACAAAACTGTATGAATGTGATCATACAAATTCATATGGATTAGCTACTAAACCAATAAGTTTTAAATTGCAATGAAAGTGTTGGATTCTCCAACGTGAATCAACTTCCTGATAAAACAGTGTATCATATCTTCACACAGACTAGGTGTCTGTTATGTGAATCCATCTGTGTGTGTCTTTCTTTCTTTCTTTCTTTCTTTCTTTCTTTCTTTCTTTCTTTCTTTCTTTCTTTCTTTCTTTCTTTCTTTCTTCCAATCTCCGTTCAGCCAATCTCTGAGTCTAGCAGGAGCACTTTTAGTTTAGCTTAGCAACAATTATATTATTATATTAGACTGTATTATCTCGCTCAAAAATGACTAAAGTATAACTAGTGCTAGTTCTGTGTCCATGCTCACCGTAAATACCCTCAGTAAAAATTCCCTAAATTAGTACACTTGAAGGACTGAAAATTTGATCACTCAACATAGCATTTTGTGCTTTGCTGGTTGATAAATCATTCAGATGGATTAACATTTAAATGTCTTTGGTTCAGACCCTGTGATAGTTATTTTAGCGAGCTGTCTATTAATAATGAAAGAAAGTATTTTGATTTCTGTCATCTATTGTTCATTTTGTAATATATTTTCAGTGCCTATTTTTATCTTCATTGCAGTTATTTTATGTCTGATTCTGTAAATACATGTTAAACACTACTTTGAGGCATTGTTTGCAGCTAAAAAACAGACCGGTCAATTTTGACTGGGAACACTAAAGTAAGGGGCAGAATGTGAACACGACAGGAGGGTTTAAATTTATCTGACAGGACTTCTAACAGGTTCTTTAATGTAAGACTTGTTTATTCCCTTCATTTGCTTTAAAATGTAAAGCATCCGCACTCCTTATTGTTAGGCACTTTAAGAAATAGTTGCGTACTTTTACATCACGTAATTACATAAACTGGTTACTGTTATTTGACCAACTTTAATTTTAATAAAATTGTCTGAAAGAACCAGAACATGGAAAAGAACCAAATTTTTCCACAGCTATGGTTAATCTTACAAATAATTTTTACTTTCCTGCACAGATCATTTAACTTTGTAAGACCTCGTGTATCATCAGGAGTCATATTAATTAGTAGTTTTTTTGGACTTCCAAAGGACAAAAGACTCAGCTGAAAGTTCTCTTAAATGTTGCACTGGTAAAAAAAAGTTGAATGGCCTGAGGGTGAGTAAATTAACAGCATATTTTTGGCTGAATTATCCATTTTTGTCAAATGAATGTGATTTTCAAGTCATGAGATTAATATTTTATCCAACAAACTACAGTAGTTATAGCATTAATACACTAGGAATAGTTTAGCCAGAAATGTAAATACTGTGATAATTCGCTCACCCTCATTTCACAATTCACTGGTAAACACTGCATGTCCAGGCAAACAAAATTTAGAAGATCCAAAAAGGTCATAAAGGCACCATAAAACTAGCCTATATGAACTGAGCAGTTTAATATTAGCCTTAAAGGGTTATTCCACCCCCGAAAAAATAATAAAGTTCTCAATAATTACTCATCCTCAAATGGTTTAAAACTTTGTGTTTTTATTTTCCCCTTGAACACAAGATATTTTGAACAGAAGATATTTTGAAGAAATCTAAAAAACTGTAACCATTGACTTTCACAGTAGATAATACAAATACTATGGGAGTAATTGGCTACCGGGTTCCAGCATTTTTCAAAATAACTTCTATTGTGTTCAAACAAAAAATAATAAATAAATAAATAAATAAATAAATAAATAAATAAATAAAGACAAGACAAACAGGTTTGAATCAAGTGAAAGATGAGCAAATGATGGCAGAATTTTCAGCAACTATTTTTTTAAGAATGAGAACTAAACACTTATTTTAGATGTTTATTGAACAAGTTAGTTACCTACATGTTCAGTGACCAAATGTGTGCGATATACTATAATTGAGGACAGAATTTTCAATTTTGGGTGAACTATGCCTTTAAAATTCAGTATGTTGATCAACATAAAAATCTCCCGCAGTCGAAATACTCCATAATGTGTTTGAAAAAGCTCAAATGCAAATACTTAATAACCATTTGAATGGGAGATGGAAAATACGATGACAGAAGAATTGAAATGATTGAAAACCAAATGAAAAGCTCAGAGATTTTTCCACCTAATTCAAGGGTTGTGGATTGCGGAAGAGATCTCTTCAGAGAGATTTATATGCAAATTAAGCCAAGTCAAAGAATTCCGTCTACTAAATGGAAGAAGTTATAAGCTGTATTTAAGCTTACTTCAACTCGCGAGTATTTGTTTTCATATTTGTTGACTGTCTGCGCCAAATGTTGAGGTGCACAGTCTGAGCTCAGGGACCTTTTTAGCATTCATGTGTTGAAATCTCATTGTTTGTATCTCCTTTTTATCCAGCTCTCCCCATCCGCTTAGAAGTGGAGGTCATTTAACACTCTGTAATTCGGCCTGTCTATTCCATCGCCCCATCCACTGCACGGTTCTGCACCAGCGCTTTTCTCTCCCGGTCTTTAGAAGATGATCTACCGAGCTTTCTCTTCAACAACCTTGCCGCTTTATGGTTTAAAAAGCTGCACAGGTCCCCGGGGCAATCACATTCTTCTTGGCTAAATCTGCAGTCGATAGCATTGTCTCTAAGAAAGCTCTGCCCCGGGACACTCATTTGTTGGTGTTCAAGAGAGGACATCTTAGTGGGGCCCCTGCCGCTTCGCTGTACTTCATTCAATCCCCATTTTAGACATATTTCAGGTTGGTTCTCAATTTTGGAGGTGTAAATGAACCAGAAGAGTCTTTCAACTGCCGAAGTTTGTGGAAATGCATGTGAAGGAATTTTTTTCGATATATACAGTTGAAGTCAAAATTATTATTATTTTTTTTAAATAATTCCCAAATGATGTTTAACAGAACAAGACATTTTTCACAGTATTTCCTATAATATTTTTCTTCTAGAGCAGGGTTGCCCAAACTTTTTCTTATGGAGGGCCAAAATCCAGGGGCAGTCGGCTGAAGATATGTATATCTAACTGTATTCCAAAGTTGCCATAGATAATTTATTATTATTATTATTATTATTATTATTATTATTATTATTATTATTATTTTAAATAAATAGAAACATTACATTAATCATATTAACTAAGGCATAATATATTATTTAACATTTTATAATGGCCCTGTTATGATGAAAACATAATTCCATATACAACACAATAGAGTTTAATGCCAAATATACTAGCCAAGCTGCCTTTGCCTTGAATTTGCTCACTGAGGACTTCTGAATTGTGATCTATATGTTGAGCAAGAGTATGTTCATTTAAAAAAGAAATAAAATTGGATTAATTTAAATTTCATTGAACCATTTGCTTGTTTCGTAGCTTAACAACAAAATTAACCAATGAAAGGTTATGTTAAATTAGAAATGACAATGTGTATTAAAGGCATTAACCCCAACCCTTCCCAAAATTCTTTCTCTCTTCTCAGATGGGATGGTGGGCCAAATCAAAGTTATCATGGGGCAATTTTGGCCCCCGGGTCCTAGTTTGGGCATCTCTTTTCTAAAGGAAATCTTAGCTTTCACTGCTATACTCAATGCTCAATTATATATTTCAACTAAACCTGATGAGACATCTGAACTGTCTAAGCTAACTGGGTGTATTAAAGATGTTAAAGACTGGATGACCAACAATTTTTGGTAACACTTTATAATAACTACACACTATGAATCATTTATTAAGCATTAGCATCTAGTGAATTCATTATCTGTTAAGCATTAACTCTACATAAACAGACGTTCGTAAGCAGTTTATAACTGCAGCTACAAATGCTGTATTCTTGACTTATAACCACATTTATAATGTACTTAATAATTGTACTTTCATATTTTGTAATGATTTATTTTTCATTACTGAATGAAGTATTGCATTATTTACATGTACGGCTTAATGCTGGTCTTCTTACTCATGTTGCTTCTCTCTGTGTGCCTGTCTGTTGCCATACACAAAGCGGGGGAGCTCTTGGCTCCCCCCCCCCCTTTGTTAAGTTGTACAGAAAGTCTAAACTAATTTTCATGTGAAGCAACACACCCTTAAAACAACGACCCGTTTACCCCCCCAAAATGACACTTTTTAACACATTATAATAAAAAATCTGAATAGTGTTTGGAACTGAACCTAAACTGGCACACTCAGAAGAACCATAATACTAATATTACATATTAAAAAAGGGGTAAACTAGGTGCCCTTTAAATATTTGCAAACATATTTATCTGGTATTTCTGCAAAATATCTGGTATTTGTATGCTTTAGAAGAGTTCAAAATTTGCATACAGAATCCTCTAAAACCTGCTGATAGAACGGCCTTTGGAAAAAGCTTAAAAATATAGCCTACTGTTTTCAAAATTGACTTCATTTTCTTAGCCTAATATGCAGAGATAACTCTAGAAAAGCAATTTGTTGGTCAATTAACATCTTTGTTTAACCATCCACTAATAATGACATGGCTTCAGCTAAAAGATGCACGCCTTGCCCAGGTCTATCTGTTTGCCTATAGCAAATATGATTTGTGTAATAAGCATCCAAGCCTTTCTATTGACATGTTGACTGTATGTTTGCTGTGTGGGCTCGGTGACGTGTAACTAATTAATGGACATGTGCAGCGGGCAATTAGGCCCTTGTCAAATCACTCTGAGATGTTCAATAACACAAAAGCCTCATTAAAATGCCTGCTGCATGATTTTCACATTTATCTAGGACACTTGTCTGCATCCTCTACTCATCGCTGAGACTGAGGTCTGTCTTATTTGGAGACATATTGAATTATTGAGTCTTATTTAGTGAACACAGCTTCTTTTTTTCCCCCCGCAGACAATGCCCTTCGGAGATCACAAAAACAATGTGACAATCTAACAACTGCCTGTTGAAAATTGTTTAAATGCTGCACACACATCCAGATTGCAAATGTGCACTTAATTCCCAGACTAACAATTAGAATTAGCAAACAATTGAGACATTTGAAGTGCTTACAGCCTACTTTTCATGCAATGTTCATTTTGTGCTAGATTATTTAAGTTCTTAAAATCTTTAATGCTGTGCCTTTATTGCTTTAATCAGTGACTTTAAAGCTAATGTACATCAGTGTTAATAGACTGTCTGCTTAATATCTGTTAACACTTTATTTTGATGATCCCCAACAGATATGCTACTGACTGTAAATAACTGTCTGCAAACAGGTGGAGATTTAATTTGACTAACTCTACCCTTAAGATAACAGTATTCTAATACTCTAATAAGAGTTAAATTAGATGAGCTTAGTTTAGATTAGCCAATGCCGAAAACGTTGGAATTTGTTGATTGTGCGCTTACTGACAAAATTACATATGCTTATCTCATAAGACAATAAGTGGTAACAAGTGGTGAAAATATTTAATTAAGAAGTTCATTTAGCAGTGATTAGTTACTTTACTTTAAAAAAGTGAGTAAACCTGGAGCCTAAATAGTGACCAGGTGAGTAAACCTGTTTGATAAAAAAAAGATAACCCAAATTCAACAACAAACCCGCACCCGCCCGGACCATCTCCCTACACAGCCATCAACACCACATCCTCACAGCCCGGACCATCTCCCTACACAGCCATCAACACCACATCATCACAGCCTGGACCATCTCCCTACACAGCCATCAACACCACATCATCACAGCCCGGACCATCTCCCTAAACAGCCATCAACACCATCTTCTTCTCCCCCCTGCACTTCAAATCAGTGAGGATAATGTGCGTCAGATCTTCAGTAAACAGACGAGAAGGAAAGCACCAGGCCCAGACGGTGTTTCACAAGCCTATCTGAGAACCTGCGCTGACCAGCTGGCTCCCATTTTCTCACAGATCTTCAACAGATCACTGGAACAGCGCAAAGTTTCATCCTGCTTTAAGTGCTCCACTATCATCCCAATCCCGAACAAGCCAAAGATCACAGGACTCAATGACTACAGACCTGTTGCCTTAACATCTGTGGCCATGAAGTCATTTACTGTCATCACTGGACCTTTGCTGGACCCCCTGCAGTTCGCCTATAGAGCAAACCAGTCTGTGGATGATGCAGTCAACGTGGGACAGCATTATACCCAACAACAGCTGAACAAACCAGGGAGCTACGCCAGGTTTCTGTTTGTGGACTTCAGTTCTGCCTTTAACACCATCGTCCCATCACTGCTCGAGTACAAACTGACCCAGCTTTTTGATTCTAGCTCTGTCTGTCAATGGATCACCAGCTTTCTGACAGATAGACAGCAGCTAGTCAGAATGGGCAAAATCACATCCGACAGCCACACAATCAGCACTGGCGCACCCCAGGGATGTATTCTCTCTCCATTACTCTTCTCCCTGTACACCAACGATAGCACCGCAAAAGACCCCTCCACCAAGCCCCTGAAGTTTGCAGACGACACTACTGTTATTGGCCTCCTCCGGAACGGTGACGAATCTGCATTCAGACAGGAGGTGGAGCGGCTGGCATTATGGTGCAGATACATCAACCTGGAGCTGAACACACTCAAACGGTGGAGATGATAGTGGACTTTAGGAGAAACCCATTCTGCACTCCCCCCACACACCATCATGAACAGCACTGTGCTGCAGTAGAGTCATTTAGGGTCCTGGACACTACCATCTCTCAGGATCTGAAGTGGGACATTCACATAGACTCTATTGTGAAGAAAGCCCAGCATAGACTGTACTTCGTAAGACCTTCGAAGTTTAACCTGCCACAGGAGCTGCTCGTACAGTTCTACTCAGCTGTCATCCAATCCATCCTTTACACAGCTCAGCTGCCAAAACCGACCTCCGTAAACTACAGCAAATAGTCCGGACTGCTGAACGAATCACTGCCACTACCCTTCCAACACTTCAAGAACTGTACTCTTCCAGAGTGAGTAAAAGGGCTCGCAAAATCACTCTGGATGCCTCACATCCAGCACAATACCTGTTCCAACTGTTACCGTCTGGTCGCCGCTTAAGAGCACCAAGCACAAAAACAGCCAGACATAGGAATAGTTTCTTTCCTCAGGCCATCTACCTCATGAACAGTTAAATATTCCCCTACTGTGCAATAAACGTGCAATACTTTCTCATACGCACTTGTACACAGCACCTTACATCAATATACAATGCAATACTTTCTCCATACGCATTTGTACACAGCACCTTATAACCTGTATATTTACAACAAATCTGTACATGCAACTCAACATCCAGATTTTTTTCACAAACTGCATCTCTGTTTAATGTTTATCATATTTCTTTTTTTCATATTTATTTTGTTTTGTCACTTGTCACTTTCTGTACACTGGAAGCTTCTGTAGCCAAAACAAATTCCTTGTGTGTGAAGCACTCTTGGCAATAAAACTGATTCTGATTCAAATCAGAAAAATTTGGTAGTAATTTCTTAATTTATTTTGACTCGTATTTTATTGCAGACAATGCAACAAACATTATTTAATGTGTTCCTCATGAGTTTTATAGTTTTATTATATATATTTTATTTATTATTTTTTTAAATAAACACGTATACCAATTGTGGTTCTTGCAAAACATTTTTAAAAAGTTGGAACAGTAAAGCATTTTCCACTTTGTGATGTTGCC
This sequence comes from Danio aesculapii, assembly GCF_903798145.1. NCBI lineage: Eukaryota > Metazoa > Chordata > Actinopteri > Cypriniformes > Danionidae > Danio > Danio aesculapii. The sequence goes on from NC_079439.1 coordinate 57,913,440, forward strand.
ATTTCATTTTACAACACTATAAAGATGTTTAGAGACTGAAGACACCAATTGATTAAGTGTTTCAGGTGTAATTTTGTCCCATTCTTCCTCCAGAATCTTTGTTGTTGCATTTTTCGCTTAAAATGAGCCACACATTTTCTATTGGAGACAGGTTGGGACTGCAGACAAGCCAGTCAAGTACTTGTATCTTCTTCCACTGCAGCCAGGACTTTGTAATGTGTGCAGAATGAGGTTTTGCATTGTCTTGTTGAAATATGCACGGAAAAGAAGATATCATATTGTGCTCCAAAATCTCTATGTACTTTTCAGCATTAATGGTGCAATCACAGAAGTGCAAAGTACCTTTGCCAAGGGCACTGACACAACCCCATACTATGACAGACCCTAGCTTTTGGACCTGTTGCTGGTAGCAGTCTGGATGATACTTTTCATTTTTGGTCCAGAGCCCACAGCATCTATTTCTTCAAAATAATACCTGTAATATTAATTTATTTAACCACAGTACATGTTTTCCTTGTTTGATGGTCCATCCAGGAAGCCTCTGAGCCCAGAGAAGATCACAGCACTCATGGACATTGTTAACATAGGGATTTCCTTTGGCACAGTTCAGTTTTAACTGGATTTTAGGGATGTAACTACATATTGTGGTACCTGACAAAGGTTTGCCAAAGTAGTCCTAAGCCCATGTGGTGATATTGCTTCTAGATGAATGATGATTTTTGATGCAGTGCTGCCTGAGGGATCAGAGTTCACTGTTGGTAAGCTTAGGCTTGCACCCTTGTTCTTTACACACTGAAATTCCTCCAGATTCCTTGAATCTTTTAATGATGTTATTCACTGTTGAAGGTGAAATATGCAAATATCTTCCCATCTTTCTTTGAGGAACATTGTTTTAAAACATTTTCAATAGTTTTATATTATATCTGTTGGCTAACTGGTGATCCTTGGTCCCTTTTTGCTCCTAAAGCACTAAATATTTCTTGGATGCTGTTTTGTACCAAATCATAATTACAATCACCTGTTCACATCACCGGTTTCAAATCACATCATTGTTTAATCAATTTACCTGATTACTAGCCCTGAATTGCTCCTGCTACAACTTTTTTTAAATGTATTGCAAGAAACAAAATTGAAATACATGTTTTATTTTGAAAAAAAAAAATAATAATAAATCGAAATCATGAGGAACACGTTAAATAATGTTTGTTTTATTTTCTGCAATGAAATACAAGTCAAATAAATTTATAAATCCCTACTTTCTTTTTTTATTTGCATTTTCTATACTGACCCAACAATTTTTGATTTGTGGTTGTACAGTTATAATGCTGATTATATAAACTGCCATTAAAACTGAAAGATGTCCCTCGAAACCACTTCTAGAGAGGCAAATATAATATATAAAGTTAATTTCAGAACCTGTAACATTTATATTACAAAAACATATATGTTTGATCTGCCATTTGACAAAATAAAAAACTATTTTCCCTAAACACAATGCAATGTACATTTTATTAGTCTCCATAAGATGCCTGTAAAGTTTCAGTTCATAAATATGTCACAGATCATGTATTATATCATGCTCTAAATGCCTTTTTTAAATGAAACCATAACATGCAACTTTAAAAATCTCTTTAAATGCAAATGAGCTGTAGTTCCCTACCCACCTGTCTAGAAGAAGGTAGAGACTTTAAAGCTTGTGCCACAGAAACTCTGGCAATAACAAACCAAACATCTGCATGCATTTTTACACCATGTCAGTTTGCATTTAAGATATAACACAAGTAAAGGTCAGCTCTAATGAGACATCATGCGTCTTATTGGTGGTCAAGTACCCCACAAAAGAAGAAAAACACACAAGTTGATAAAATATCTATGATTTAGTCAATATATACTGTAGTGAGGGCAGAAATAGCATGCATATTAGTATATTAGTTCTGTAAAACAGCAACAGAACATGAACACAACATGCTACTAAATCAACTCGACCCCTTAGGCAAGCATTGGGTGGGTATTATTTAAATTCAGGACATTGTGAAGTGAATATTCCCAGAAGAAAACTGTAGAGTGAGTTCTGAAGCAGTTCTTACTGATAGACACTTTTGCAGATCTTTTTCATGCTTAAACAGGAACATTACAAACTAGCTGAAAGCATGAAAAGCATAATAGCACCCCTTGAAAAACCTACTTATCTATTTTGTTAAACTGACTCCTGTGGCTAAATCCTTTAAATCTTTTACACGTATGAAAGAGATTTATCTACTCCTCCTCATGGGCCCCCCTATCAAATTTCAACTCTTAACTCTCTTTTGTCTAATACAGCAAATGATCCTCCAAAATCCATTGCATAAGAGCTGCGGTCTGTAAATTCATACAATTTATCAATGATTTCCTGCAAATCAGTCGCACTACATAGATTTAAATAAATTATAGATGAAAATAAGAGTTTGCATAATTGGAGATCAGCATATTTAAATGCACATTTAAAAATATTGTCATCTTTTGTAGACAAAAAATACATAAAACGCTTGGGTTTTCATTTTTACATTACTTTTTTTTCGATTTTATAAAAGCACCTGAAATATAAAGGTCAACGGGCTCTATTTTAACAATCTAGGCACCAAGTCTAAAGTGCATGGTGCAAAAGCATGTTCAAGCATTTTCAAGCAAGGGTATCTTTGCAATCCACTATCGCTATTTTAGGATAAATACGAAAAAATACGGTTTGTGTCGCGGTGCATGGTCTAACAGGGTTGTGCTTATTCTCTTAATGAGTTATGGGTGTGTTTTGAGCCCAATGTGCATTAAACCTCATCTCCCATTCCCTTTAAAAGACAGTTGCTATTTACAGTGTAAGACTTTGTAAGTGGAAAAACTGAATGCTTCACTGCCGCAACCTTATATTAAATCTTATACTATATATTATATTATAAACTCTATACTATTTACTTGCTCTGTTAAACATCATTTGGGAAATATTTAAGAAAAAAAAAATTCAAAGGAGGCTAATAATTCTGACTTCAACTGTATATATATATATATATATATATATATATATATATATATATATATATATATATATATATATATATATATTATTGGGTTTATTATTAGATCAAATGGCAGACCAAATATATATTCTGTTTCGTATGAAGTGCTGAAATTACCTTTATATATTATACTTGTCTGTCGGGAAGAAAATTCCAGGGACATCTTTTACCTTCAAATGACAGTTTTTATGATCAGCTTTTTAATTGTATTTGTGTTATCTTTTTCGTCCAATTACTTACATTTAACCAGTTTCTTTAATCAATCAGAATGTTAGAAACTACAAGAAATTGCAAGAAACAGTTTAATCGTACATCAATAAAGAAAGAAAGAAAGAAAAGAAAGAAAGAAAGAGTCTTGTTAACGATTCATCAGTTCAGTATCTCAGAAAACAAATGTAGTTTAACAAACAGCACTTACTGTTTTTAATGATTTCCTCGGTTTACTTAATGCTTGACTCTCAGCTGGATCATTTCAAAATGCTCCGAGCAACCACACAGATAGGCTTTCTCAAAAGCATTAAAAAGGTCAGCGAGTATATTTTAAAAGATACTACAAAACTGTGCCGTAATGATCCTGTATATATTCATCCATACATTATAATGAGTGTGCTTTGAGTCCCACATGGAGAGATGGAGGCGTAAGCATAAGAAATGCTCTGCTGTAGGTTGGTAGATAGTCCTTATCTACGGTATTAAATCTTTAATTGCTTCTGTAGAGCCAAAAATGAGCTTGCTTCTAATTTCACAGCACCTAAAGGGATAGTTCACACAAAAATATTCTCACCATTTACTCTTTTACTCTACTTTCATGCATTTCTTACTTCTGTTGAACACAAAACAAGATATTCTGAGGACTGTTGGCAAAAAGCAGCCACTGACAACCATAGCAAGAACAAAAAAATACATAAAAACAAATACTATGGAAGTCAAAAGCTGCTTTTTTTCCCAACATCATTCAGCATACATTCCAACTAGAATAGAATAGAATAGAATGGAATTCACTTTTGCTATTTTAAAGATGGAAAAATACAGTTTGTGTGGTGGCGCATGGTTCAAAAAGGTTGTGCTTATTCTCTTAATGAGTTATGGGTGTGTTTTAAGCATAACGTACATTAAACCATCTTTAATTACAATGGGAGTCTCATCTCCCATTCCCTTTAAGAGTTAGTTGCTATTTACATGGCAGACTTTGTAAGTAGAAAAACTGAATGCTTCACTGCTATAACCTTATATTAAATCTTATTCTATATATTATATTATAACCTTATAACCTAGAATAGAATAGAATAGAATAGAATAGAATAGAATAGAATAGAATAGATAGAATAAATAGAATAGAATAGAACACTCAAGCAGATTTGGAACAAGTGAATATAAATGATGACAATTTTAATTTTGGGGTGAACTATCCCAAGCAGGCACAGGATTTCAACATGACGTCAGATTGACGTTGTACCCCAATTCACATTTTGGGTGAAAATGAATATCAGTTTGACGTCAGAACCCAATGTCAGTGTCCAACGTCAGTGTTCAACATCAAACAGACGTTGGATTTTGGTCACTTTCCAAAGCAAAAACAACCAAAATCAATTTCTAACGATGTTACAGCTTGATGTTGGGTGAAAGTTACCACTATGACGTTTATCAGACGTTGGGTTTTGGTTGCCATAACTGACGAACAAATGTCAATATTTGACCTCAATATGCTATTGGTTTAAGATGTTGGCTCGATGCTGGATTTTGGTCACCACAACCTAAAATCAACCAAATATCAACCTCATTTGACATCATTATTGGATATCAAAATAACGTTGTCCCTAGATGCTGAATTTTGGTCCCCCAACATCAAAACCTAAATCTATCCTAATATTAATGTCATATGGCTTTCTGTGCCTGCTGGGATCCCTTTAAAGCAGCACTTTGCAAGTTTTTGACCTTCAAATAATGTTTCTAAAATTGTATCAGTGGTAGAATAACTTCTTAACTAGATAAATTCTGCTTCTGCGGCTACCACTCACCACCCTGGCCATCTCTGCCAGTGGAACCATGGGCATATAGCTTTACCGCACATGTCACATGTTATTTTTGTAGCTTAGGTGAAGTTAGCCAAATGCTGAGATGAAATGGTCCAATATAGAACAAACACCAATGTAAATGTCATGGCAGACCTACCAAAGAAACCTAAGCGGGATTTTCTATTCTATTCATGTACAGCCTCTTAAAATTTTATTCATTCGTTCAGAATGTAACATTTAAATTATATTCAAATGATCCAAATTTCTCATCATTATACTAGTAGACTATAGCTTCAAAAAATTTTTACAATCCCAAACATACAGTTTTATGCAAAAGTTTGGGTACCCCTCTGTGGCTGCACAGTAATGTGCTCTTGCTCTTTAAGAGAAGATTGCAGCCATATGCCAATCGGTTTCTAGAGAATGTTTTTCAGACAGAAATCCGTAGAGAAGTAGTATTGAGATGTGTGAAATTTAATTGAAACCAAAAAATAGTCTGTGCAAAAGTTTGGGCTCATTCTCTTTTGTGTGGATTTCAAAACCCGTTGTCACTTAATGCTGATTGATTACAACACAAAATGGATATGACTGACTCAGTGAACTTTGACAATCTTAACAGGTGAAACCAATCATGAAAAATGATATTTAATTAGCTGATCGCTAGCTGTGCTTCTGATTGTGAACCAAAATGTAGCAAAATGGGAACCTCAAAAGAACTTGCTGCAGATAACGTCATTGTTCCACAGTACAGGAAACTCCTAACTCCAGCAAAGATTTTTAAGACAAATGTTCATGAATCAGTCAAGAGGCTGAGGTTACACCAGGGTTAGATGTTTAAGCAGGACAATGACCCAAAGCACAGTTCCAGATCTACCAAGGAATTCATGCTCAGACATGATAAAATGTTCTAGAATGGCCATTCCAAGACCCCAGAAAATCATTGAAAATCTATGGATTGATTTGAAAAGACCTATTCACACTCAGCACTCGACAAATCTGATTGAACTGGATAAAACGTACTAGAAGAAATGGTCCAAAATGCCTTCAGCATGAATTCAGTGACTTGTCCTTGGCTATAGGAAGTGTCTACAGGCTGTTATTTCAGCAAATCTATGCACCTGTCTGTTTTTGTTATGATTTAAATTGCATTGCATTTGTTGATTAAATTCATGTTTTGCCATAATTGAAATGTTACTTTTTCCATAGAGTATAAAATATATTAGAATGGAATTGCTGCTTTGAAGGGCCAGCAGACTATGACTTGCAATTATGATAATTATGAGGGGTGGCCAAACTTTTGCATAAAACTCTATTACTTATATAAATATTGCAGACCTTCATATTTGCTTCTGTCTGAAATTAGTATGTTATTTTTCTTGAAATTATTTACTATTTCACTGGGGAGTGTCCAAAGTGATAGTGGAGCACCATGGCTGATATTGAAATCTTGTCAGACATAGAGAAGTGGCTTTTTTAAGGGTCAACTGCACTTATAAACAACCAGATAGAGCAGTGAGGAAAAAGGTTGAAAAGTGTTGCTTTAACCCTCTACCGGTGTTGCCATATGGCAACATGATATTTATTTTCATTTCCCTGCTACTGTTTCTTTAAGACCAACATTTAATTTTTTTGTTGTTGGAAAGAGAATACCTTAGTGTAGCCAATGATGTGCTTTGGTTAGTCACATGACATGCAGTGTTTTTCTGTAGCAAGATTTCTGACAGACTGGCATTTATTGCAAGTAATTGATGAATGCAAATGTGAAATCAATAAAAACAAAGAATCAAATTATGTAAGATCCACAAAAAAATCTCAACCATCACCTCCAGTAAGTTATGTTGACATATTCACAACTCAAAAAAGTTTATCAAATTAATTGTTTTTGTAAATCAATCAAATGTATGTGTTGCCAAATGGTAACACTGTACAATGGTAAAACGTGCAATATTGCAATAGGTTAGCTAGCTAGCAAGGTCAGCTGTAAACTTTTAAGTTGTAACAATAACAGCATGAATGCTAGTAATATAATGTTTATTATTTGTATGTTAAAGGCATTAGCATTATGGATAAAATCTAGTTTTAATGGCAATTCTACTTTTGAATAGATATGAATACAGGGAACAGTGTATTAGCGAGCACCGCCATGTTCTATGGTTAGTTAGAAGAAAAGGACAGAACTGGCTTTTCCTGCAGATGAAGGTGAGGATGAGATGGGTTTTAGTGACCATGAGAAGGATGCAGATTGGACATTTGATAAGAGCAGTAATGGAGACAGTTCAAGTAAGTTAGCTCAGAGGCAAAAAGAACAGGCGTAGTATAGTATAGTATAGTATAACATATAAGCTTTGTTAGCTAGTAGCTACATTATTCTGATGCATCTGGATATACTAGACTTGTTATTTATTTGTTGGACTTTGTTGCCAAATGGCAACATATCATAAAGTATCTTTAAAAAAAGATTTTTTTTGAAAAATGTTTTACAGCACTTCAAATTAAGCCATTTTAAGAAAAGAAAAAGTTATGTATATATATATATATATATATATATATATATATATATAGATATATATATATAGATATATATTATTATTATTATTTTTTTTTAATAGATCTATCATAATGCATGCAGTAGAGGGCTAAAATGTATGTTATGCAATCTGCATACACAAGGTTATATTAAATATTACTGGGTCAGACAGACTAATCACAAATTGCATTCCCTAAAACTCAGCTTTGACAGGCAAAATGACATATAAATTGAACACATATTATATATTGTATACATTATATATTGAACACGCTCAAAACAGTGGAGATGATAGTGGACTTCCGGAGAAACCCGTTGCACTCCCCCCACTCACCATCATGAACAGCACTGTGGCTGCAGTAGAGTCATTCAGGTTCCTGGGCACCACCATCTCTCAGGATCTGAAGTGAGATATTCACACAGACTCTATTGTAAAGAAAGCCCAGCAGAGACTGAACTTCCTTCGTCAGCTGAGGAAGTTTAACCTGCCAAAGGAGCTGCATGTACAGTTCTACTCAGCTGTCATCCAATCCATATTCTGCACTTAAATCACCGTCTAGTTCGACTCAGCTGCCAAAACCGACCTCCGTAGACCATAGCGAATAGTCCGGACTGCTAAACGAATCACTGGCACTACCCTTCCTACACTTCTAGAACTGTACTCTTCCAGAGTGAGTAAAAGGGCTTGCAAAATCACTCTGGATGCCTCACACCCAGCACACTACCTGTTCGAACTGTTACCGTCTAGTCGGCGCTAGCACCAAGCACAAAAACAGCCAGACACAGGAATAGTTTCTTTCCTCAGGCCATCTACCTCATGAACAGTTAAATATTCCCATACTGTGCAATAAATATGTGCAATACTTTCTCATCCGCACTTGTACACAGCACCTTATAACCTGTATATTTATAACAAATCTGTACATACAACTGAGCATCTAGATCTTTTTGACTAACTGCATCTTTGTTTAATGTTTATTGTCGTTTTTCATATTTATTTTGTGTTGTCACTTGTCACTTTATGTACATTGGAAGCTTCTGTAGCCAAAACAAATTCCTTGTGTGTGTGTGAAGCACATTTAGCAATAAAACTGATTCTGATAAACGCCCTTTCCCCCATTAAAACTTTCTTTGTCTTAAACTTTCTTTCTTTGGCTTAAGTGAAACTCAACATTCAGTATACATGGTACCATGAATATGCAAATGAGTCCTCACCTCCACTCAATCACACCAGCTCTACCTTCTCCACTTTCACTCAGCTAATAGCGGTAAAAGCTATACTATGCATTCACAATGGCAATCTTGGATAAATGGTTAGTGCTGTGTCATTCGCAGCAATTTTCAGAGTGAATATGCTGGTCTGATCTGTCTACACTTTGCTTGTTTAAGGTAAGGATTTAAGGGTGTGAATAACAGCGCCGAACAAACCTCTTTTTGAGTGGTGAGTGAACGTAAACACCTGTGATTGGTCACTGCCTTGTGTTAAATGCACAGATATGTTAGATGTCTGTGATTGGCTTCATTGTAAAGAAATGCTGGGTTCCACACAATCAATTTGTGTTGGGGACAACAAGAAGAAATTAAGCTAACCTGTTTGTTTTTACAAGTTTAATTGGATTGAACATAGAACAGTTAAGTTGTAAAAAAAATCAAGAATTTTGTTGTTCATGTTATTTTTAATAAGGAGTTTAAACAAAAAGCAAATGTCATTTTTTTGTGTACACACAGCTCAACCTTGCAAAATAGTTAGCAAATAGAAACCTTTGGTGCTACACAAAAACATAAAGACAAATGTGAATTGGAATGAGAGCAAGATCAGTTTTGTGAGCATTCTACAAATAAACTAGTGTTAAAACGGGTTTTGGTTGATCAAATCATTAGATTTGCCTGTTGTCCAATTTTGACCACTATGCATAAAGAACTGTGGGGAAAAAAATGATGATGATGATGATGATGATGATGATGATGATATTTAAAGGTGCTGTATGTAAGACTTTGAATACAATAGAGCAAAGATAAAAATGAAAAAGTACTTTTCTGGGGCGTGTATCAGTATTTAGGTACTGAAATTAAAAATGATGATAATATTTAAAGGTGCTGTATGTAAGTTTTTGACTCTTCTAAAGCATATGTTTGCTGATATTTAAGAAGCATGTTAAGTGAACATTCTTGTTTAACTGGAAAGCAATGCTAAAGTCAGATATTCTGCTTTGAAAATGTGTTTTCCGTGCCAGGACATCTGTCTTTGTTTTGGTCCCTTTAACCAGCACCATGCCAGTTTTGCCAATTATATTTTAGCACACCGGATTGCCTTGGTGGAAAACTGTATTTCATTCATTCAGTCAGAAAGGCTGTCAAAGTATGCGCCCAAAATGTGACCTCCGGTGCACAGTAACAGCCTCCGAAATGAAACACATGGGGTGGTTATTTAGCAAATAATAAAAATATTACGAATGTAAACATTAGGTGAGCAGGTTACATTATAAACCCATGTCCAAAAAACTGACTATGTGATGAGATTTGCAGTGGTAAGCAACTTGGCTGTTTGCACCAGACGAAACACGGCAGAAATTTAAAAACAGCCATTCAGAAGCGCAGAATAGTGCACTTACTGCACCCCAACGAAATTGTAAGGTTTATAATCAAATCAATACATATTAAACCTCTTTAACATTATTAAATGTACATGCTGAATCACTGATATGTGTTGGTTTGGACTGAGTCACAGTTGTAAAGTTTAATTTCAATGGTTTATTTTATTTTCAAGATCTGAGGTGAACTATCTGCTGCTGCTTTCAATAGTATTGCAATAAATGTCACTAAGTGAAGTTTAGTTATAAACAAGTTTCGAGAGGATCACATGCTTATGATTGCTAGCGGCTGGATCCGCATTATCCAATTCTCAATGCACCAATCAGACGACTCCTAAGCTACTACAAATACCCTGGGTTACGTACCACCGCTATCTTCGTTTTGAAGACAGCTCTGCTCCGAATCAACTGCTACTGCTACTGGCTACAACAACTACATCTCCAACTATACTCCAACAACATCAAAACCTTCCACTTCAAGTGCCTCACACAACGCATCCGCTGTGTCTTCAAACCAATTCTCCAGCAAGATCACAGTCAAACTTGATCACCGTCCATGAACTCTGCTCAACTCTCAAGACGCCAGCGATTACGCCATGGCAATAAATAACTCACTGCTCTCCTAGCGGTGCACCTGCAGTAACGTATATCGCATGCTTTAAGGGGAAGCCTCGCAGAAAAATAACTACTTCCCAACAAAGACTAAACATCTATAAAGCTTTTGAAAGACAAGACTCGCATGACTAGAGAAATTTCAACCAATAACTCACCTTTCCAGCCTCCTGCCCGTCCACTGATCCATAACATTCCAAGTAATTCGACTGCAAAGATCCAGACAATCTAGTCCCTAAGCTTTGGTCCGCGACATGTTCGTGCGTAGAGAAACATGACAGAATGCGCTGTCATCATCCAATCTAGTCACGGAGCGCAGCTGCGTCTCCTACACATTAACTCTAGTATTCTGGTCAACAAAATGGCCGCCGATCTTTTGATTGACACCTCATTGAGCCAATAGCTAAAAGAAGACTTGTCACCATCCAATGAGCTCCCAACTCGAGATGGTCCCGCCCTCTCTGACAATTTATGAATGAACTCGGCTACAACACCTTGTGAATTATGGCCCGTTTCCACTGAGTGGTACGGTACGGTTCGGTTTGGTTTGGTACGCTTTTATAGCCGTTTCCACTGTCAAAAAGCGTACCGAACCGAACCGTACCGTACCACTTTTTTGGCACCCTTTCGAAAGGGTACCAGAGACGAGAAAGGGTACCAAAAGGCGGAGCTAGACGCGCAGCTGAACGCTATTGGTTTACAGAGATACGTCATTCGCTTACGCAACAAGCCAGAATGAAAACAAAAAAACCCGCCATGTTTGAAATACACAGCCGACGAGCCGAGACATTACAGCGGAATGATTTATACATATAATAACGAGCCATGGTCGACCTGGGCTCAAACAAACCTTGTCGTCGTCTTGATAAACAGCCACAAAGCCAAGAAGAAGAGCAGATTTACCCTGTGCCCCGTAGTTTTTTACGAGGCAGTCTGAGGCGCGAGCGGTTTCGCTTTCTTGCTAGCGTTCGCGCGCGTCTCTAACATTATATCTGAAATAACATACTTCTTGAGCTGATGATAATTACCTGCGCTTGATTATTGATGTGCTTTTAAAACCCGATCCTGTCAGACACTGACAAACGCGAGAGTGAAGCGTGAAGAAACAAAGGAGAAGCCGGAAAAAAGGAGCACATTATTTCTCAGCAAACATGAACAAAATGCCATGTATAACTAACTTATTATCTTCACATTTTGGACTATTATGAACTCAGATTGACGGAATTACTGTCTAACAGAGGCTACGTGTGCTGCGGAAGATTACAGACACAGATGAGAGGTTTTCACTGACTACGCTATAATTTGTATTGTTTTGAACCTAAATACGGACGAAAATGTCTGCTGTGTGTAGTTCTTCTGTAGTTGGTAACATTTCGGAGACTGTAAGGGGCTGTATGCATCTATATATGTTCATTTATTTAGTTATTTAATATAATTACAGACGTTACAGTAGGCTGTTTCGCACTGTCATTGATCTGCAGTTATAATCAACTCATGTTCATTGAAAAATTACTAATAAACATTTCTACACAAGTATTTATGTGTATGAAGCATCTGTTTTGTGAGAAGTGCTTCTTATATGATATGTAAGTGACCTGTACAGCTTTATTGTAGACATTTCCTCGAGCGAGAATGACGTCGACTGAAACTGTCTGTCATACACCACGCCCACCAAAAGGGTACCCTTGTTAGTGGAAACGCAAGCCTCATAAAGGTGACCCGTACCAAACCGAACCAAACCGTACCGTACTGGTCAGTGGAAACGAGCCATTATAGGCTTGTGATTTAATAGCATTGAGATTCCAAACTTAATGTTAATGGATTAAAGTAAAGCCTATAACAACATTCCATTCACAGTTCTTCTAAGTGGTGACCTTATAGTTCAGAGTCTGATGTTGGCAGTTGATTATATTTATATAAAAAAAAAAAAAAAAAAAAAAAAAAAAAAAAAAAAAAAAAAATTAATAAATAAATTTTTTACCCAATCATTTAAATTCAACACATCTAGCACAGAAGTTAAATCGTAATGTGATTCATATGTCCATACCAAGCGGCAACCTCCCGCTCTCCCTCGGGAAGCCAATACGGAAGTAACTAAAACTGCAATTCATCAATTCCGCTAGTCCCGGATCCATAATAGAGCAAATTGCAGTTGAGCCCACTGTTAGAATGGCCAACTTTAAAAAAAAAAAAAAAAAAAAAAACATTGTTTACACCCTGGTACAAAGAACGATTTGGCTTTTATTACCCTCCATGACAACTGCGAGGGGGGTGAATCTTTTATAACTCATCCATTTCCTTTATATTAAGTTTGCATAATTAAGGGCATGGCCACTTGAGTGACAGCTAGGTCTCGCTGGTCGCTGTCACTTCACCTCAGCTGAATCCGGCAGATTAGCCACTGATCTCGGCATATTCATCGTATTTTTGTTTTGTTTTATGTGGCTTTACACAGTCAGCTGCCTTTTGGACTTATTCTTACAATTATCAGATATGGGATGCTGTGTGCACTTAATTGTGCTCACAAACCATTAATGTGGCCTCCGTTTCCCATGTGAGTAAAGTTACATACTTATACACCATCTCTATAAATGTGTGTGTTTTATTTAAGTTCATTTATCATTTATAATGTTCTTTAGAGCTGTAAAGCACTCCAGAATGTGACAGATGGATTAGCTGTAGGCTCTAGATCAGTCATCTGAAGCGTTTTCATACAGTGTTATGCTGGAGTTCATCAATAGTCTGGCATTTACTAACACACACTATATCTGAAGTGTTTGGAAGTAATTCGCGTTTTCCTCCTGTAGAAAACGTCATAAGAACAATGCTTCGTGGCTCAATGTATTACAACAGTGTTTTTAAATGTCTAAACACTTTACTGATATAGTGTACAGCCAAGCACATGCGGTCAGAACACAACGAGTTGCAGGTAATAAAGTATTAAGTGTTTCTCCCAAAGTAAAGTCTGTCTGCCAGGTCTAAGCAAAGTGCCAGCAAGTGTCTGTAGCTCCGCTCACTCTCCGCCTCTTTGCCCTTGTTTGGTATCCCGCCGTGGGTGCGATGACGCACAAACAAATGGCGACGGTTGGCCGCACCCACTTGTAGCTTCTTTTGCGCTCTTCAGAAACCTATGGGTGACGTCACGGATGCTACGTCCATATATTTTAGTCTATGGTCCATACACAAAATGACATGCAAGATCATAATAACAATTCAGTTGAATCTGAAATGGCAAAGGAACAACTCCATGCTTAATAAGTAGGAGGAGGATATTTCTGACAGTAGATCTTCAAGAGGTATCTGTCTTCAAGAAGTACTTCCAGAACCACCAGACAAGCCACACCCCATATCCTCAGCTCTCAATCCATCTGCCATCCCGTGGGGGGACGAATGACCACCCCTACCATCCTTGCACTTCATGTCAACGAGGCTATCATACCATGCATTAACAAAGGCGCTTGAATTCACAGTTACCCATGCCCTTATTAAGATGCCTCGCATGGATATCAGCTAAAACAAATTATTATGTCTGGCGTACATGTATCATGTTGTAAAGATTTCATTTCTGATTGTCTTTGGTTTCTCGTTTCAGAGATCATGACTAGAAGCTGACCCTCATCCAACCTATTACAATCCACATTCATTCCAAATACATTCACATTCCATGCAAAGGATACATTTTCACTAACCCAGCCCACACCACGATGCCATATTCCCACTTGCCCCTTTTAGTTTTAAGATGTTCTGAACTAACATCAAACGTCAATCCCAAAATCCACCTCACCACATCTGATCTAACTTTGCTGGATGAAGAAACTCCATGTTTCTTTATTAAGCAAAGCAAATAGCTCAATTTCATAAAGGACGTTCTGGATACTTCCTCGATATCCCCTCCCCCACACACCCATTCCAAACCCTCCAAGCATTCTTACACAACAGTAGAGCAATACCCCCTCAGGGAAGCCCAGCTGATCCTCTCCAGCCGAATTCCACCCACACGCATTTCTAGGTATAAGCACGACTATGCCTTTTCCCCCTATTCCCTCCTACTAACATAGGCGCTCCTTCACTGCCCTTCCCACTTTTTACTTCCTTTAACTTTCCCTCCAAACTTGAGCTATTCCATACTCCTATTCACTCCCATTCACCACAGCTCACACCCATTTTGGGAGCACCCAGAGTTTCAATTGCTGCAGCAGAGACGCTCTAAACAAGCTCACATACACCTTAATTTCCAATACCACTATCGTGACACTCCCACGTACTCATACAGCAGCAATGCTTCTACGGGTGCGCACATTACCTCCATATTGACCCACTGCACCTCTTCAGTAGCATAGATGCTCTGCCGAGCTGCACTTACCCATAGCACCACCGCAACTGTAGTGAAGCTCTAGCTAAGCCCTTATTTTCCTTCATCTCTACATATCACTACGGACAGTATTTACATTCCAGTAGGAACGCTCATAACTCCAATACTGGCCACCACTGCACCTCTGCAACCGCAGAGGCACCCCGCTGAGCTACACTCACCCATAGCAACCAGCAACTGCGGTGACGCTCTAGCTGAGCCCCATTTACTCTCATCTGTACACATCACTATTGACAGCATTTAACATTCCTGCAGGAGCACTCATAACACTTCAATATTGAATACCACTGCACCCCCGCAACAGAGGAGACGCTCTGCCGAGCCTTATTCTCCCTCTCCACCACTGTTGCAGCAGTGACGCTCCACCTGAGCTCACACACATCTCCATTTAGCCATTCACTACCAATACACTCCCCAGCGCTACAACATCAGTTAAAACGCCTCTGCGGAAGTGCACTTGCCTTCTAATTTTGACTTCCACGACACATTTGCAACAGCAGAGAAGCTCCGCAGAGCTTACTTTCCCCTCCTCACCACTGCCGCAGCAGTGACGCTCTGCCTGAGCTCACATACACCTGCATCTAACATACCACTACTGACACACTCCCCAGCACTGCCACAGCAGTTAAATTGCCTCCACGGAAGAGTACTTGCCTTCCAATACCGACTTCCACTGCACCTCTGCAACAGCAGAGAAGCTCCGCTGAGCTTCTTTTTCCCTCTGCTCCACTGCCGCAGCAGTGACGCTCTGCCTGAGCTCACACCTCAAGGAAACCCAGCTGGCCCTAACCAGCTAACACAATACTCCAGAACAAGGGCTCGAGCATGACCCTCTGTATGCGTGCGTATGTGTGTACATGGATCTATGTGTATGTGCGTGTGGGTGTATATGTGTATGTACGCGTGTGTATATATGTATATGCATGCATATATGCGTACATGTATATGTGTACGTGTGTGTGTGTGCTTATGTATACATGTATGGGTTTGCGTATGTGTATGTATGTGTTATGTATGCGTGTATTCATGCGCGTACTTGTGTATGTGCATGTGTGTGTCATGTATGCACGCATGTGCATTTGTGTGTTGTGTGTGCACGCATGCATGTGATGTGCATGTGCATATGTACCTGTATGTACATACCTACCTTTCTGTTTCCAAGCTTTGCTATGCTTTGCCATCCCACCCAACAGCTCTGACCCCCGCAGGGGTCTAACCCGAGCTTCGACTCCCGCAGGAGTCACTTCAAGCCCATCCCTGGCCACCCCTTCACAGTCACACCTCCAGTAGGAGCATCCCTGCCCCCTCCTTTCTCCCCACTCTTACTGGAACCCCACCCCCCCATGGCTCTAACCCCCGCAGGGGTTGCTCCGAGCTTCGACTCCCGCAGGAGTCATCACCGCCCCCCAGCCTTTAGGAATGGTATGCACACACGTACGAGCAGGTATATGTGTGTGCATTTGCATGTGTGTGCGAATGTGTGTGCGTGCATGTGCACGCATGCAGGTACATCCCTTCTCCTTTGCTTCCTTCCGGCGTCGAGATCCTCCGCCACCCTCTTTTTATCCATCTCTTTTCAGCGAATTACTTCGCTACTCTTTCTCTTCCCTTAGGCCCTCAATCCTCAGCTCTAACTCCCGCAGGAGTCACTAAACGAGCTTCGACTCTCGCAGGACTCTCGCCCCGGCCACCTCCTACAGTAGTCTCCACCGCCCCCTCCCTCCCTAGACTACAGCAGGAGAAATGCCCACATCAGCTCTGACCCCCGCAGGGGTCGCCCCGAGCTTCGACTCCCGCAGGAGTCATTCACTGCCCCTCCCTGGCCCTTACTTATCGATTTTTATATATGTATATATATTTTACATTTATACTCTCCTTTTCTTCTTTCCGGCGTCGAGATCCTCCGCCTGGCAATTATTTGCCCTTTCTCTACTTCCTTACAGCGTTGAGTGCTTTTGCTACCTTTCTACCACTTCTTTTATCTCCTCCCTTATCTCCTTATCTGTCAATTCCCCCAATAATTTCCTCCTTCCTGCGGCAAATTTTCTCAGCTAACTGTTTTCTTTCAGCATTGATTCCGCTACTTTTTACTTCCGCTTAGGTCCTCAATCCCCAGCTCTAACTCCCGCAGGAGTGACTAAAACGAGCTTCAACTCCCGCAGGAGTTCATGCCCCCCCTGGCCCACCACACACCATCTCATGCAGGAGTCTTCACCGCCCAATACCTTTCCCCACTCCCGCAGGAGCCTGCCCACCCCAGCTCTCACTCCCGCAGGAGTGTATCCAAGCTTGACTCCCTCAGGAGTCAATCCAGCCCTTCCCACGCCTCCGCTTGGACTCACGCAGGAGTCTACTTTCCTCTGCTCCCGCAGGAGCCTCTCTTCCTAAAATATCAATATATCCAGCAGCCGGATATGGCATTGTTACATCTGCATTTTGGGGGGTTCTTAAATACGCGGCTGCTGTCCCGAGCTATATATGGCATTTTGGGGAGTTCTCGAGATCTACCTGAGCTCAAACTCCCTTCTCGCCTTGCAACGGGAGGGAGCCCCGGGCTCGAGGATCTTATGAGCTCAGGGCTCTCTCCCGGGACAGCATGCCAAACAAGCTTATAATTAATCATCAGCTAAGTGTGAACTCTTGAAGTGAAGTTTAGTTATAAACAAGTTTCGAGAGGATCACGTGCTTATGATTGCTAGCGGCTGGATCCGCATTATCCAATTCTCAATGCACCAATCAGACGACTCCTAAGCTACTACAAATACCCTGGGTTACGTACCACCGCTATCTTCGTTTTGAAGAATCCCCCCATCCACCCCTACTCCTCCTCCTTCCTAGATGGGTGACACGGTGGCCCAGTGCTTAGCACTGTTGCCTCACAGCAAGAATGTCTCTGGTTCTAGGCTTTACCAAACCAGCAGACATTCTGTGCGGAGTTTGCATTTTCTCCCCGTGCTCACGTGGGTTTCCCCCGGGTTTCCCGGTTTCCTCCCACCGTCCAAAAAACATGCAACATAAGTTAATTGACTAATCCAAACCGGCACTATAGACATGCTCCTAGTAAATGGTTATCTCTCAAGAGCAATCACTGGCTGTTCATTGGTTATTACAGCGGGGGAGTTCTCGAGATCTACCTGAGCTCAAACTCCCTTCTCGCCTTGCAACGGGAGGGAGCCCCGGGCTCGAGGATCTTATGAGCTCAGGGCTCTCTCCCGGGACAGCATGCCAAACAAGCTTATAATTAATCATCAGCTAAGTGTGAACTCTTGAAAATGGCATTCAAACTCACATTATTAGCATTTCACATTGAATAAAGCACATGAGGTGTACCTGAGATGATCACTGTCGGTTTTCTGTTGCTCATCTGCAGCTTTAATTTGACATCTAAACGCATTACTATCTACATTCACACTTGTGTAATGTTAATTTTTAGAACATCAAAATTAGGATTGATACATTTAAAATAGACTGAAAAAATCAAATAATTTTAAGTAACTAGGTGTTACTTAAATGATGTATGATATATATATATATATTTAAAATATAACATTCTGTATTTTACTAGAGAAATGCCAAACTCCATATGTGATGCATGCGAGTTGTTAGAAATACAACTATATTTCCTAAATCTAATTAGTAGTCAAATTCTATTCATTTATTTATTTATTTTATTTTTACATTTTTTGGTTGAAAGCATAAACTACTGTATGTGTTCAAATCAGGACGGGTAAGATAAAATTAGCTTTTTACATATTTTTTTGTTCTTCTTCCATCTTCAAGCAACTTATGATTATAGATGGCACAGTTTGAATCCCATCTG
>NC_079439.1:57939923-58002423 GCF_903798145.1 Danio aesculapii
GTAAAACATGTTTATCAACATAAATAATTTCCTTAGCTTTCTTTACAACAGTTACCTTATTTAATTTCTTGAATAGGTCTTTTCGCTTCCCAAGCTTCGCCTCCCTCCCATCGAGTATGATGCTGCAAGCTTTGCACATCTATTCTTTTTTTTTCAGTTTCTCCCACTCTTCTTTGTAGTACCTTTCAAACCGTCGGTGCTCAGCAATTTTCAGATCTCTCCCTGGATGTTCAATCATGTTTAGATCTGGGCTCTAGCTTGGCCACTCAAGTACATTCACAAAGTTGCCCCATAGCAACTTCAATGTTGGCTGTGTGCTTATGGATTGCTCTCCTGTTGATAAATTGTCTAGACTGCTCTGAAGCAGGATTTCTGTTGCTAAGAAAAACACCTACAGAGCATGCAGTGCCACCACCATGCTTTACCGCATGGTTTCCTCCAGAAAAAGAGTTCTATCGTTGATCCGTCAGATTAGAGAATTTTGTTTCTAAGGTTCTAAGAGTCCTTCAAGTGCCTTTTGCCAAATTCTAAGCAGACTGTCACAGAGTTTGTCCAATCTACAATACAGAGCTGATTGGTGGGGTGCTGCAGAGATGGTTGTTCTTTTTAAATGTTCTCATCTCACCACAGAGAAACTCTTGTTACTCTTGGAGTTGTTTGGCATCCGATTGGTGTGTCCTTACATGTACTACTAACTGTGGGACCTTAAATACTGTAGACAGGTGTGTGACTTTCCAAATCATTTCCCACACGTGGACCCCAATCAAGTTGCAGAAATATTGCAAGGGTGATTTGTGGAAACAGGATGAACCTGAGCCCAATTTTGAGCGTCAAGGGAAAGGTTGTGAATATTTGTTTAATAAATTTGCAAAGATTTCAGACAAACTTCCTCCACATTGTCATTAAGAGGTATTGATTGTAGAATCCTAGGTGAAATAATGAGCAATAAAAATAATAAATTGAATCAAATTTGGAATAAAGATGTAACACAACAAAACGTGGAAAAAGTGAAGCTCTGTGAATACTTTCCAGAGGCATTCTACCTTTTTTGCTTCACATACTATAAATGTTTACATATGTGTTCAGTAAAGTCATCAAAACAACATTGTAAGCATGATTTAGCAGTGTGTTAATTAACAAAATTAGTTAATGCAACAAAAATGCTCAACAGATTTTTTGTTCAGTCTACTAAAGTCCATCTTATGACTGTGAGTTCTGATCTAATAGTTATTTACACTTATTAAACACTTTATTAAGCACACCTGTCCAAATGCATGTTAACGCAAATTTCTAATCAGCCAATCGCATGGCAGCAACTCAATGCATTTAGGCATGTAGACATGGTCAAGACGATCTGCTGCAGTTCAAACCAAGAATCAGAATGGGGAAGAAAGGTGATTTAAGTGACTTGTGGCATGGTTGTGGGTGCCAGACCGGCTGGTCTGAGTATTTCAGAAACTGCTGATCTACTGGAATTGTCACGATCAACCATCTCTAGGGTTTACAGGGAATGGTCCAAAAAAGTTGCCTGGTCTGATGAGTCTTGGTTTCTGCTGCAACATTTGGATGGTAGGGTCAGAATTTGGTGTCAACAATATTAGAGCATGGATCCATCCTGCCTTAAAACAATGTTTCAGGCTGGTGGTAGTGGTGTAATGGTGTGGGGGAATATTTTCTTAGCACACTTTGGGCCCATTAGTACCAATTGAACATCGCGTCAACGCCACAGCCTACCTGAGTATTGTTGCTAATTGTTTCTTTGCTGGTGTTTTGTTTTTTCTGAACGCTACCTTAATGTACAAGTGGCTCAAACTCGCTCATTTTGAGGCTGGAATCGGCGGATGTGCAACAACTTTAGTCATAAGGTAAACACAAAACAACAGTCTCCATCTGGAGCTCCTTCACGGGACTCGACACTTGTAAATACTCGCTCCATCGGGCTCGCGCAGCTCTCACCACCCACACTCATCAGCACTACCAAGCTGGCCAATTACAGAACATGCGCTACCCATCATTGCGACGTGTAGTTACATTTTTTGAGAGGTGCGCGTCAGTGTCGCCGACGGCCACGGCGAGGGCTATTCCTCCACACATAGGCTGCGCAGTAGCATACGCGTGTGCTTAACGCAGAAGTATAAATCAGCCTTAATGTGTACCTAATAAAGTGGCCGGCGAGTGTATATTGTAGCTGTTAATCTGCATCTTATAAAATAGCATAGCATTTCTGAATTAAATAAAAATCAATACAGACGCAGAAACAAGTGATAGAAGCTCATGCTAGTTTAAGCTAATGTCATAAAACAATTAACAGCTTGTAAACTCATATAGAACCTTAAATTTATGATAAATGATAAGTTGTGCAAACTTTAGGCATGTTGCTGTAATGATCACTCTTCAGAATCTGATTTGGATGTATTAAATATGTAAAACAAAAGGTTACTATTTTTATAACTTATAAACTGGAGAGTAAACTTTTAGTTTCTGGTATGCTTTGCATAGTGTTTGATCAGCAGAGTACAGTAAATTAAAACCAGCATATATATATATATATATATATATATATATATATATATAATTAATGGGACCTTTATAATGTATTATTCAGTTATTTTTGACATTTATAGCCATATATATCAGTAAACATCAGTACAGTTACTAAATGTACAGCAAAATTAAAAACCTTATAGTAATAAAAATGTAAAAATGCTAAACTATAATAATCTTGATCATAACAATAGTATTGTGCAAACAACCAGACACAAGTCTTCATTTATCCACAATCTAGATTTTATTCATAATTTGTGCCATAAGAAAACATTTTTTTTCCTGCTTCTAGTGTTGATTTCAGCTAAGAACTGCAACAAATTCTTCATACAAGTATGTTTTTAAGAGTTCTGCAGAACTGTTGGTAGACAATTTGTCAGAATTGTTAAATTTATGTAGTCTTTAATCAAAACACACGATGACATGTTCCCAAAACAAGCCGAGTACAAAATGTTACCTCAGTTATACTAAGCAGATTCTACTGATTTGTTTTCCCACTGAAGCTGTGTGTCTATTGCTTTCAGCAAAAGATCTGATCATATTTTATGACCAGTTTATGCAAGACGACCAGCGGGTTTGCAAAAAATGTTCCTGCAACTATAAAAGCTCTCTCTGAAGCTCCCAATGAATGTCATCCTTTTTCGTTCTCCTCCCTGTTGACATCTAGAAGCAGCCTCCATTAATTTCACCTGAGTCTCTCAGCATAACATGCTAAAAGCTGACGTACTATACAGTGGGCAGCCTGGTGTTCAGAGCTTCTGAGGTTTCTTTGATATCTGACCTACATGCCTTGCTGCCACTCCCAGCAGACCGCGGCTCCCCACTAGGGAGGCTGGAGAGTTTGATGGGAGTTGGGGTCCTGATGAAAGCTCCAATGCAAATAAGTGTGGGTTATCGTCTTCTCATTTATGACAACTAATTGATCCCTCAGCGAATTCGCGCATTGGTTCTGGGATGAGACTGAGAGAGTTACACACTCAAACCCCCTGAACACACACAATATATACCAGCACAGACATCACCTCAAACAAGCTCCAAAACAAGCTCTTTGTGTCTACGTTTGAACATTATCTTATAAAACAGTACCCAAAACCATCATATTTTTATGAATGTTGTATTCTTTTGTCTGATGTTCTTATGAAGTGAAACAATCAGATTGTGTAAATAACTGTATTATTATTACTTACAACAATATTTCCGTCATTGTACAGAATTGTACAAAAATCATGTTTTAGTATGGCAAAAACATCTATTTACAGTCGGGGTGGGGGGTAAATATTGAACACGTCAACATTTTTCTCAGAAAACATATTTCTAAAGGTGGTGTTGACAACAAACAAAGAAATCCATGTAAGTAAAGAAAACAAAAGTAATTGGGTTACAAATTGAATAATAACATGAAATGACGCTGGAAAAAAGTATTGAACACATAAAGAAAGTGAGGTGTAGAAAGACAGTAAAAGCCCAGACAGCAGCTGAAATCTCTCAGTAGTTATTCAGCAAACCTCTGCCCTTCACCATTGTAAATTAATATTAGCTGGTTCAGTCCAACATCTACATTATCAAGATTCAATTCGATTCAATTCACCTTTATTTGTATAGCGCTTATACAATGTAGATTGTGTCAAAGCAGCTTCACATAAAAGGTAACAGGTAACAGATGAGGAAGATGAAACCAGGATGGACATTTCAGGAAGACAATGATCCAAAACACAGCAAAGGAAACTCAAATGCTTTCAGAGAAAGAAAATCAAGCTGTAGAATGGCCCAGCAAATCACCCGATGTGAATCCAATAGAAAATACATTTCAGTAGTTCAGTACATTGTCCTTGTGTCATTCCAGCTATTTTAGAAATATTATTCCCAGAAAAAGACACAACTTGTTCAATAGTTATATCCCCCACTGTATATTTCTAACATTTAAACATGAATCAATTACCTTGCAGAAAAAAAAAAAAATCGCATTAAAAAATGCTTAATGGAAACACACAGTTGCGCATATATTTTTGAAAATGTGCATAAAATAACTTGTGCATAACTGAATAGAATAAATGTTTTATCCTATTTATTTATTTTTTCTCTTGTATTTGTATGTTTATGTGTATATATAGGTATGTATGTGTGTGTATATATATATATATATATATATATATATATATATATATATATATATATATATATATATGTGTGTGTGTGTGTGTCTATGTGTATTAAGCATGGGATGAAAACCGTTTTCAAGGTGCACTGCGGTTTGGAAAATTCAAGGATTTAAAACTGCCAAAATTTTCTGCTATACCAATCCTAAGGTATTCATTTATTCATTTATTTTCTTTTTGGCTTAGTCCCTTAATTAATCTGGGGTCACCACAGTTGAATGAACCGCCAACTTATCCAGCATATGTTTTACGCAGCGGATGCCCTTCCAGCTGCAACCCAGCGCTGAGAAACACCCATACACTCTCATTCACACACACACACAAACAGACTATGGACAATTTAGCATACCCAATTCATCTATACCGCATGTCTTTGGACTAATGGGGGAAACCGGAGCACCCCGAGGAAACCTACACCAACACAGGGAGAACATGCAAACTCCACACAGTAATGCCAACTGCCCCAGCTGGAGCTTGAACAGTGACTTTTTTGCTGTGGGGCGATCGTGCTACCCTCTGCGCCACTGTGATGCCCATCCTAAGGTATTAAATCCTAAATTATGTAGCCAGAGCTATGTCTGGCTGCATTTTGTCTTGTGTTCATTTTAGCACTACCAGCTGACTGCTTACCTCCATATGGATGACTTTTCCAGTGTTACCAGTTTGCCTAGTAGCTCGCCACATATGTTAGCACACTTGGGACATGGACCAGAGTTGATCGCGATGACAGGGTTTGAGTCTGGTGAAGAACGATTCCAGAAACCAGGTAAAACAAAAGCAAAAAAAAAAAAAAAGGAGAAATAAACATCAGGCTGAAAATGTGATGAAATCAAGCAGCCGCAACGGCTTTTCTTTTTTAAGATTGCTTTTGAAAACACTATCAGTTGGGTTTAGGGAAACAAGGGGGTGGGTGGCTCAGTCGGTCAGTCGGTCAGTCATTCAGTCGACAGCAAGCTGGCCTGGTCAGCTGAAGTATATATTGCGCCCTCTGGTGGATTTATGCAAGAAGAGGACACGCAAGAGGAATTTGTGATCATCAAAAAGCATACACAGCGACCTCTGTTGGATTTGTAAAAACAAAAACTGTGAGCAGACATATCTAAGATTATGTATTTCGCTGTCCGTGATAAGCCTTATCCGCAATAAGCCTTTCATGTTGTCCCAAAACAAATTGATTTTGTGTAACCCAGCATTGTTTACAGTGTACTGTTTAAAACTGGATATTGTTAAAATATTGGTAACACTTACATGACATCCTAATAATCATGATATGGCACATGAAGATTTTATTCATACTCAAGACTATCTGCATATTCTAAATCTGTTAATCCTACCATAGCCCAAATAAACATAACTATTACAGATTTTCTTACCAAATATTGCAGATTACAGATTGTTTTACCATCAAAAGGCAGTAATTATGAGATAAAGATTAAATAAATTTATTTGTTATTAGTCAGTGTACTGTATTCCCTAACCAAATGTTAACAAAAATATGCTATTAAGATTCAATGTACACTTCAAATGCACATTTAATACAATTAAGCAGACCACAGCATTGCTAACGGATACATCAAAGTATCAATGTATCACCAAAGTATTGTTTGTAGTCATGAATCACATCAACTTATAATTTATATTCAGTTCATATTTCTATACACTATCGTTTAAAACTCACTATGCTGGGCAATATTGTACATTTTTAATATAAGAATTTATGTATATTATATAAGGTACTACAAGACACTGCATGAAGTTTTAATTCCAGGCGTAATTAAAGCAAAATTCTGACCGCTGCAACTAAACCACTCAAATATTAATACTGCGAGATGCCTCAAGATCAAACATTTATGCAATTTTGCCACATCACTCAGAAATCAAGAGGCTTCGTTTCGACATATTTGATGTTAATACTTGACTAGAAGAATCCAGTTTCACAGCTAAGCAGCTTAGGTTAACCCTAGAAAAACTGAAGTGAACAGCATCATACCGTATTCATATGTAAGAAATACTGGAATATCATAATGAAGATCACAGACATGCTGAGAAGAAGAAAAGCCAAGCCACGGGGCTCATGTGCACAGAAGGCTAGGAACAGAACGTCTGACTCTTTTTATTTGCAATGGTTTATAATCCACTCATCCAACCAAATAAAACTTTTATGACTTGTTATTTTTTGCACCTCCTAATTCTGCAGTAGGAGTTCTGCATATTCGGAAATAGTACTGTATGTGTTTATAAAAATCATTCAGATTATAGCAGGTTTGTTTATGGTGAGGACATTGGGGCCATTTCCAAATTGTTTTTTTTTTTTTTGTTTTTTTTGGTGGTGGTGGCCAAATTTCTATGTTCAATATTTGAATAGAATTGTGCTTGTGTGTGTCGATGTGTTGTTGTTTGCCAGTGAAATTCACACACATTTTTCTGGCTGTCTATGATTAGTGAACATAAAACAACCATAAACATACTGCTGCAATTTTTTTTTGAATGAATCATTTGAGTCAGTGATTGATTTTAAAAGTTAATTGCTTTATTTCCAAATGAATCAATTGTTGTAAATGAATCATTTGAATGAATGCTTCAATAAATCAAATAGAAACTGACCCTATTAATGACTATGGAGCTTCCTTAATGTCTTGAAGCTTCATATGATTCTTTTTAAACCACTGAAGTCATATCCTCCTGAGACCCCGCCCATTGACTTGTGTCCTCAGTAGTGGACATTGTGTTTTAATGAATTTTCTTTGAATTTTTTGAGCTACTCTGTCAAGTCCAGTTGTACTGTTCAGAGGACCTCCTGGGTTTTCTAGTGATATGTCATTTGATTGGCTAGCATGCTAGCAACCACTTCTTACACTGCATCCAAAATGGCAGACATACAAAAAAGCACATTTTATGGGAAGGAGAGAGGTATGTAAAATTTCACTTTTTTTATTAGTACATATATATATTTGTTTATTAAAGTGTTAGGAACAATACATTTAGCTTCCAAAGCTGTTAACTTGTTTGTGTTTCAAAATTTCATCCTTTTTTAAATATCCAATATAGTGAACACTAGGACCATCTTAATGTAATTAATGGGTGCATGTTGTAGGGGGCAGAACTGAAGCAGAGAGGATTCTTTATAAGATAGATGAGGGAGACTCTGATTTAGAGTCTGACAATTGGAGAATTAGAGACAATTAGAGAATGACAATCAGTTTTAAATCTCTTTTGTTAAATTTGTTTTGGATTAACATCACTTCTTTTCTGTTTTTTTTTTTTTTTTTTAGTTCGGCTCTCTTTCAGACTAAACTGTTTCAGGAATTTCAATACAAAAGGAAAAAAATGGCTTTTGTTTAGTTTTTGTTACATAAATATTGGATTAATATCCCTTTACAGCCATATTCTGTACAGTTTTGTTGTCTGAGAGGCGGTCGTTTCGAATTAAAATGGTCCTGTGGTCCACTGCAGTTGACATGCTGTATTATTAAAAATAAAAACAAAATGTAAAAACTCTAAATTGTAGAATTGTTTTAATCCAAAGGATGTAGGATATCACAGAAAAAAAGAAGAAAAGAACAATTTTTCTTTTGGGTTTCTTTAAGGATAAGGTATGAATGTCTTGGGTCCATTACTGCATATCGAGTTAGAGAGCTCTCTGATTTCATCTAAAATATCTTGAAAAGTTCTCATGGGTTTGTAATGATGTGAGAGTGAGTAATTAATGACAGAATTTTCATTTATGGCTGAAATAAACCTTTAAGAAAGGGACTATTTACTGATAGTTTTAGTGCAGTGGTTCACAACTATGTTCCTGGAGCACCACCAGCACTGCACATTTAGCATGTTTGTCACACATTTCAGGTCTTTCAGTCTCTGCAAATATGCTGATCATCTGAATCAGGGGTGTTTGGTTAAGGTGACCTGGAAAATGTGCTGGTTGTATTTCAGAACTTTAACCCTTTAGCATATTTATTCACACCAGCACCAAACAATTAGCAAAATGTCATATAATTACTGTTATCGAAAAATCCCCCACAATATCGAAATACTTTTTCTGTCAATATTTAACACCCACAACCAGTTTCTAGGCCCCCACCCCCACCTCATTATTTGTCATTATTAATAAACTTATAAATGATTATAAATGATTATAAACTTCCCTGGTGATACCGGCTACTGCTCAGCAGGGGACATTAAGCATATCATTTATCAAAATAGATTTTTAAAGAAGGCACAAATTATCCAGATAAAATGTTACTTTTAAGTTAATCATTTTATTTCATAACCTCACATCAAAACGGGGCACAAACCAGCAATTTTGACATCGGAGGCAACATCGGCAACTGAGAAGCAGAGAAGAGCAGAGAAACCATGAGTGTCTGCTTCAAGTTGATACTCACATCAATGTAGCATCATTTTTATGACACTGTACAACTATAATGTATATTTTTACATTACTGTAAGGGGTGGGTTTAGGGTTGGGACTAGGTGTTAATAAAATTCAATTTAATGGGTAATTTAATACATAACATGAATAATACTTTGTATAATGACTTGTTTTTACACTACTGTGATGGTTTGGTTAGGGTTGGGGTAGGGGTAGACGTTAATAAAATTCAATTAATGTGTAATTTAATAAATAGTATAAACAATTATTGTTAACTTCCAGCCAAAGCTGCATCCCTTCTAGCAACAACCACATTACAACCCATCAAGTAGGTAATAATATTATTGCTAGCATAATGGATTTGTTGAAAATACACATATATTTTGAAGTGAGTAAAATAGCCTTGCTGGTTGTTATGATCATCAGCAGTGTTGCTCTGCAGGCTGCTGGTGAACAGTCACATTCAACTGAACTACAGTTCCCGCCATGCACTTCACTCACACACCTGGCTGAGATTCCCCTTGATTGCAAACAGCTGAAGCTTGTGAAGATGGATTACCAGGACTATAAATACACCTCACTCGCACATACACTTGGTTATGTCTTGTATTCTGTAAGTGAGCACTATGATGTGTGTATCGTGGTTTTGACCGTTTGTTTTGTTTATTATGTTGTTTTGCCACATGTGCCGACCATTTGCCTGTTCATAACGATTACTCTCTGGATTACCGTCATGCTCCTGTCTGTTCCTGTTTTGACCTTGCCTGTATGACCATCCAAAAATAAAGCAGCATTTGGATCCACATCTCTGTTGTTAACCCAACTCATTACACTGGTGTTGCACAACTATAAACTTTGATCTCATAAAGCAAACATGAAGCAGCATCTTGTGGAGGAGATTTAAAACGTTTCTACAACTTTTAAAACAAATGTTTACCTTGTTTGTATTGTTCTATTACATACACAATCATTAAATTATATATATATATATATATATATATATATATATATATATATATGTGTGTGTGTGTGTATGTATGAATGTATGTGTGTGTGTGTGTGTGTGTGTGTGTGTGTATGTATGTATGTTTCTTGTTTCTAGTCCAAATATCTAAAAATTAAAACCTATAAGAATTTTCTCAAGTCAAAATAAAATAATCGCTTTTAAATTACTTTGCTTAACCCAGGACAACACTTTGGACGACACTCTGATACCCCTGGGTTCACATAAAAAATACAATAGTAGTTCATAGTAAATATAGTGTTTTTGAACCACACTATCGTAATGTGTGTAATATTGTATATATTAAATGTTAACCTCAAGTTACCTTGGGTACCTAGGGCACCTAGGGTGACAAAAAGTCTAGAAATGCTCCTGTCCTCAATTGTAACCATGTTTTCTTAACCTTATCAATCCCACTAAGCAATGGTTAGATGAACGTTGTTACAGTCCCTCTCAATCTCATTAAACTTCACACATTACTGGAGCTTCCTCCTCTAGGGAAGCATAAGTTCACCGACCAGTGAAGACTACCCGCATCCTCCTAGTCTTTACGCTTTTAATAGAGGAATAGCTGTGTCAGACACATTAAAAAATGACATTTATTGTACATTAATGTGCCAAAACAGCGGGGCAGTTTTAAAGGCAAAGTCATCCTTCCACCTTTTAATTAATTGTGAGTTGTGGCTCACACTTACCCATCACTTAGCCACATATAAATCAGCAATTAATGAGTTTTGAGGGAGGTTTTCACATAAGGGTCTAGACCAGTCTCTGAGCAACTATGAAACTGTCAGACTAATCCTGTCATATCTGTAGTTGTAATATGATATCTTTAAGCATACATAACTGATAACACATTTATGCACAGAAATTTCCTGTCTTAGTATGCGATATTGAGATATAAGCATTAGGACATATAAGAAAATAAACTACAGTAATTAACTAAAAAAGCAGTGAAGCAACTAATAAAAGTACAACCTCAAATCAAAAAAAGTTGGAGCGGTGTGGAAAACTCAAATAAGAAAAGAAAATAGTGATTTCTAAATGTACTTTGACTAGTATTTCATGTTTTGTCTGGTCAACTTCATTTCATTTGTAAGTATACATCCTTACCTGTTATTCAGACCTGCAATACATGTGCAACACAAGCCTAAGCTGAACAACCGTGATCTCCAATTCCTCAGGCAGCACTGCATCATTCATCTATAAGTGCTACCCCCATATGGGCTCAGGACTACTTTGGCAAACTTTTGTCAAGTACCAAAATGCGTAGTTACGTCCACAAATGCAAGTTAAAACTGCTCTGTGCCAAAAGGAAACCCTATGTCCCAGTGTCCAGAAGCGCAGTTGACTTCTTTTCCAGGGACTCCCCTGCATATTTCAACAAGACAATGCAAAACCACATTCTGCACACATTACAAAGTCCTGGTTGTGGAAGAAGTGGATACAGGTACTTGACTGGCCTGCCTGCAGTCCCAACCTGTCTCCATAAGAGAATAAGTGGCGTATTTTGAAGCGTGAAATGCAACAACGAAGACCCTGTGCTGTTGCCCACCTTAAGACTTATTGGTTTACTTATTTGAAATGTGTTGCAACAACCAAAATTGGTAAAAAAAATAAAATAAAATAATGAGAAACACATGAAATAATGTTTGTTGTATCGTCTGCAATGAAATACAAGTCAAAGTAAATTTAGAAATCACTACTTTTCTTTTTTTATTTGCGTTTTCCATACTGTCCCAGTCTTTTTCTGATTCGTGGTTCTAAATTTGTGATTATTTCAGCTGTATTCAGAATAGTTTTTCCAATAATTGTAGAATGGCATGCGAGATAATATAACAAAAACCTCCTATTTTAAGCAGCACTGGGAGTTGAGTTAATTTTTTTAATCTGTTCAGATGGCTCATTTTAATGAAGTCATAAAAAAATGATCAACTAATTAAATTAAATTCATCACTCAGTAGTAGAAGTTCCCAAAAGCCCCAGCATGCTATCATCTGTTTTGGTGCAAAATAAATATTTAGTTAACTACTGCTGTTCTCAATATGTTTTTGATTCACATATGAATTAGCCTTTTTTAGATATATTTTTAAAAAATGTATCTAGAAGAACTGGAGATGAGTTCTTACTTGTAACTACTGTAAGGATGGCTAAGTCTTTTCATAATATCAGACCCTGAGAACTTTTATGGAACTCCATGAGGCAAGATGACTAGGCATGGGACAATAACCGTTTTCAAGGTATACCACGGTTTGGAAAATTTTGGTTTTAAAATTGCCAAAATTTTCTGTAAAACCGTTCCTAAGGTGTGTATAAGATTTTTTTATTCACTTTTGTTTTTTAGGACGGCAGTATCTCCAGAAGAAAAAATATCCAAAGATGCATATTTAAATTGTAAAGAAATCTTTGTTTTTTAAACTAACTGACTTCTGCTGTCCTCATTAATCTTTTGAAGTATTTAGTCTGACATGTTTACTGTTCCAAACTATTAAAAAATTTTCAAAAAAAAGAATATGTTGTTTTCAAAGGGGAAAAAAAGTTGTTTTCTACACAGACATTTCACGAGTTCACACTTGCAATAGTTTCAGAATAAAGCGTATTTGGCGTGCTGTCCGGGGAGAAGGCTCTGAGCTCGGGGAAGACACCCAAACTCGAGTTATTCCTCTTATCAGGAAACAGAGAGGAATTGGGATTCGAGCGAAGTATCTAGCCCGGCCCCAGAACGCTCCCCCCGGGATTGTAATGCTTAAGAGGTGAGGTGACGGGGTGGTGGAGGGATGCTAAAGTCGTAAGATGCTGCAGGTAAGACAGCTTTGGTATATATAGGGGTTTGGTCAAGAACTGATTGGATAATAGAATAATTGTCAATGACGTATTTGATACTGAAACATCTGCGCGTGCTCCTCCCGAAATTTGTTTATAAAACATCACTTAAAAAGAATATATTTTAGAGCAGTAAACACAATACCGTGATACCATGAAACCGTGATATTTTTATCCAAGGTTATCATACTGTCAGAATCTTATACCGGCCCATGCCTAAAGACAACAAGAATTGGCAGACACTAAACCAATAAACTTTCTAATCTGAGAAGAAGATCAGCTAGGAAATCAGTTGTTCAACTGTCTCAGCCAACTCCTCACCCTGAGCCCCCCTATCTGCCCTCTACTTTACCTTCTCCACCAGAGCAGCTCTCTAAGTTCTCAATATGATCTGTCTTGTGAGTCATTTTTTCCCCCTTTCATGTTTGGTATAGTTTTAAATGCCTCTGTCACAATTTCTCTTATATCTGTTAATTTGGGTTTTGACTTTGATAAGATCTTTGCCAGATGCTCCACTTCAGGGAAAATGGTCTTCATATCAACTCATGACTGGACAAGGGTCTTTGTGAAGCTTTTATTGTCTTGAATTCATGATCATTTGTTGTGGTTTGAGTATTTAAGGGAAAAGAAGTGTCTGTGGGATCCTGTAGCCAAGATACCCATTGCAGTGTGTGAGTCTCTGAGCTCTGCATCAAGACTTATATGCAGTGGCTTAATGGCCATAGGGAGCAGCGGGACATTTCCCGGTGGCCTGGCAGTCAATCTGGCCTGCCACCGTGGGTCACGAGATGTTTAAAATATAGTCAAATATATAAATTCATTCCTCATTTATGAATATGATCAGCTCCTTATTAGGAACACAAATTCTAACAAATAAAAATATTTATTTTTAGACCTTCCTCTATGCTGTTAGTTCTCTCATTGGACAAATAGATGGACCCATACACTACTTCCTTAGCTTTCATAGTGATTGCTTTTTAAGTACTTATAAAAACATGCATGACTGTATTATATTACATAACCCCAGATATTGACTTAACCACCATACAGGCTGTACCTTACCAATTAATTTGGGGTTTAATGAGGCAAAAGACAGTTAATAATCTATAAAAGTGTTACACACTGATATTAAAATTGTAGTCATTGTAGTTAGTTCGGCAATAACAAAGTAGCACTACTAGTTCAAATGTTTGAAATACCTGCCTAGCTTTAAATGATATACCCAACTTGTCTTGTATTATATAGAGCAATAGCCCATGCTTAAAAAAGATCAACAACAACAAAAACTATGTAAAAATTCTGTGGTATTATTAACAATTCTGAACAATACTGTTTTCCGAAATGTCAGCAAATGTAAAGTTTTATGAACATCATTTTAACAGCAAAGCATAAGATCATATTGTCATTAATCATTGAAATATGTTGGCAGCCTTAAGGGTAATTTGCACATTATTCACTAGATACTAGAAAACATTTTGTACAGTACAAAACAAACAGCTTACATGTCTATTTTGAACAGGATAATGAACGTCGTATCTGTTGTGGTCATGTAGAACATCATTGTTTTGCCTCTGCACGATAGTCTCCTGCCATTTCTAGGCGTTTTTAGTAAAGCTACACTATGCTAATTTTTTTGGTTCTCTTGTTCGAATTTGCAGCACGCCATGTGTGCCAATTACATCAATCCACGCTGCCACTGAAAGCTTTAGGCTATAACCTGTCTGAGAGTCGCCACCACGGTGAGAGATAAAAATGAGTTCAAGTGCTGGAAATGTAATAACCATTGCACACAGAAATCAGAGAATGCTGCAAATGTAACAGCTCGGAGCAAAATATGTTTGGCAACTATTAAAATGCTATTGACATTGAAGGTTTCGGTGGTGATATTGAGAAGGCATCAGCAGGTGTGACTTAGCATACTGTACAGTTCATTATAAGCAGTATTCAAAATGTACAACCTCTGGTAAAAATTATGGAATCAACACAACTTTAGACCAGTGGTTCCTAAAGTGTGGATCGTGGGACAATAACATGAGGTTGCTTGATGATTTAAAAAAGACAAATAAATGTTATTAAACTATTAGAATTACCATATTTTAACCATAACCCACAGAAGATAAAAAAAGAATAGTTTTTAATAGCAAAAAACAACAACAAGCAATTGAAAAGCCATCAGCCTGGCAATTATTTTTTTCTGTGTGTTTACGTTAGATTAACAAGACAGCAATTGCGTCAGCTGCAGCAGACTGATTTTATAGCAACAGATTAAACTTTCTGACACATTTAAGGCAATCAAATAAATAAATACAGGACACAACTGAACATTGAGAATGAGCTCTGATTGGTGGCCTCCAAAATTGGTCAACCAAGAATAGACTTGTGCTGAAATAATTGTGTCCACCAGTCTCTTTAGATGAGGTTAACATTAAATGAAACAAATTCATAAGTGAGTATAAAAATGATACGGTTGTTAGACTGTTGCACTTTTTCGTGTTGTCAATATGCTTGTATTTATTTAGGCCTATTGTTGTGTGTGCTACGTTTGTATATTTATAACCACCCTTGAGAAATTTGGGGGTCGCGAGTCACTGGCATTGTTATTTTAGGGGTCGCAGGCTGAAAAGTTTGAGAACCCCTGACTTAGATAATGTTCAATAATTTTTTTTAATTGATTCATTAACAAACTACAAAAATGTCACAAAACTACTTTTATTTAATAAGTGAACACTCTGATATTAAAATAAAATAAAATATAAAGAAATTTGAAATTAATTTTCTTTAAGAACTTGAAGAAAAAAAATCAATGTTCAGGGAAAAGAATGGAAACATCAATACAATCAGAAAATTTTTAATTATTTGGCTTTTATGATTGCTTAAAACTAATGAAAAACAATATTCTGCATTAAGCTGGTTCCAGTTTTCTTGAAAAGCAGTTGTCAGATCAGTTTTGCATGAACGACCATTTTCATCCTGGACCAGATTTGCAAATTTCCACCATCAATTTTCAATTGGGTTTATATCTGGACTGTATGCTGGCCATGCCATTGTGTTGATAAACCTTTTCTAAAGAAAAACTGTAGCAGTCTTTGCTCTGGGGCAAGATGTGTTATTCTGAAAATGACAATCATCATCATCATCATTATCATCATCACCACCAAGCATCATTTCTACTGATGGGATGAGAAAAGTATCTAGAATTTCAGTGTACACCTGTGAAGTGACTGCTGAGGTAATGACTGCCATCTCCCCTGGTCTTTTTCCTGACATACAACCCCATATCATAAATGAGCTGGGAAATTTGATTGTTTTTTTTTTAAGGTAGTGATCTTTATATAATTCATTACAACAGCACCAGTCAAAAGTTCCAGTATCATCCCCTTGTCCGATGCAGATTTGTGATTCATCACTGAAGAGCACTTTCATACAAAGATCTTTATGATTGCTTGTTTCTTCTGTGTTTACATTTGGCTTTTTTGTATTTAAACTCCATTTCATTCTGCCGGTTTTGTACGGTTCTGTCACACACATTTGACTCCAGTTTTTTTTTCATTTGTTTTGATGTGCATTTTCTGTTTTCAAGGGAAATTGCTTTAAGTTTTCTGTACCAGCGCTCTGACATCTTCCTTAGTCTGACTGGGTTTTCCTTTTATAATCTTTCCATTTATTTAAACTTCTCACCAGATTTTAGATACTGTACAGCTGACTGAGAAAAGCTCTCAGAGATGGATTTCCTTCATGAAGGTGTTTTATTATCCTTTCCATTGTTTCAACAAACACCTCTCTTGTTAGGGCTATTTTCCTTTAATTTGACAAGTCCAACAGCTCGATAAGGTCTTTAAGCACTCTCTTTTAACTGCTGACTGATTAGCATTATTAAGCGTGTGCCAGTAGTAGTTTTAAAAATGCAAACAACAGGCTGATTCCATAATGTTTTCCTCAATTTCGAATGATTCCAAAATTGTTTTCCCCCAAGAACAGTAATATGAAAAAAAATATTTGACTATCAGTTAGAAAAGGTATTTTATGCGAGTTTTGTAACATAAAACAAGAATGTTCTGTTATCGATATTTGTGTGTGTGAGTGTGTGTGTGCGTGCGTGCGTGCGTGCGTGCGTGCGTGCGTGTGTGTGTGTGTATTTTCTATGGTGATTTGAGTGAGCATCATTTAAGTGTGGTGATTCTATAATTTTTGCCAGTGGATGTATTTCTATGGAATAAAATCACTGTCATAAATATTTCATGCGTAAATAAAATTCACGCATTTGTAATTATAAAAACGTAATGGAAAACAGAACATACTCGTAATTTTACGAGGGTACAATTCCAAAATCTGCCATTAGAACAGACATAGATACGAAATTTTCTTTGACTGTTTGTATATATGACTGATAAATTTACGATGGGTGTACTTTACAAACACGAAATACGGTTTCACCATGGACACGACAACCTGATTACGAGTGCGAATCAAAAAGCGACATTCTACTGTCAAAATTACGTCACCGCTGCCACAGGCTTTAATAAACAAGCGAAAGTCATCGATCACATCGGTGCGC
Organism: Danio aesculapii; assembly: GCF_903798145.1. Lineage (NCBI taxonomy): Eukaryota > Metazoa > Chordata > Actinopteri > Cypriniformes > Danionidae > Danio > Danio aesculapii. The sequence goes on from NC_079439.1 coordinate 57,957,377, forward strand.
TTGCTGGACACTCGAGCTCCCACACACCGTCTCAGGTAAGATTTTTGTTATTACCTCTTTGAGTAATGTCCATCTGGAGCTGTAATAAAGGTTGAGACTTAATGAAGTCCGTTTTTGCTGTGTTTCTTGAACATTTTACAGAATCAAAATAAAGAGCAGGCCGAGGATTGTGAGCATAATGTGAGTTAACATTACAGGCAGCGAGCGCAAAATTTCTCAGTGGATCACTTAACGGTGTTTAACTATAACATGAAGCAATAACCTTTTTTTTTTAGTTTAGTTGAAGTAATTGTTTTACCCAGAAAACGTGAACTGATGTCAATCATTTGTTGTTTAGCTGGACATAAGCTGCGGGTGTACTGCTTTGATCCAGTTATGTTTGTTTTGTTTTTTTTGTCGTGTTTCTTGCCGTCGTGTTTCTTGCAGTTGTTAAGTTTTACTTACACAATCTACACTTAACGTCAATCCACTTCTTTTCTTCGATGAGTTCAAAATAACAAGAATCCACTGTAAAAATGAAAGTCTCCAGCCTGCCATTGTTTCTGTTTCTAACTGTTTGTAGTGATGACTGGCGATTCGTGAATGAATTGTTTGTTTTGTGATGTTAAGTTTAGTGAACCGGTCGAACCAGTTCATTTAATTGAACGAAGTTGTCATGAAACCGTTTGCGTCTTCAGTACTAACATATCGGATACCTCCTCTGACTCGAAATAAACTAATATCCTGAGTTATTCAGTTACTAGAACAGTAAACGGACTCATCTGCTGTGAAAAAAGAGACCTGATGAGGATGAGTGTGAACCGACTGTCTGTTCCCTCGCAGCACACTCATTGAGTGTGTGATTCAACCTGACTAAAGTAATTTTTACTCTGCAATATATTTTGTAAAAGTCAGTTAAGCAAGGTAAAAAGTAACTCAAATAATGATACTTATTTTTGAAAGTAATACGTTACTTGTTACTTTGGAAATGTAATATTACTACATAACACGCGTTACTCCCAACACTGATAATGACATTCTTGATATTCCATGACTTCATGATTTCAACAAAAAAACAAATAAAATAAATAAATAAAGACAGATAAAAAAATACATATCCAGCTTAAATCCCACCTTGTGGACCTTCTGATTCCAACTCCCTCTCTCTCCCACTCTACTTCCTGTCATCCTACTTTCCTATCAAATAAAGGTAAACATGACAAAATCTAAAAAAGTGTTGCTCACATAAACTTAAATGGGACATGTTTTACCATTTCAAATGCTTAAAAATCTTAATAAAAAAAGGTTGTTTATAGTGATGAGGTACCTTCATACTATTAAAGTTTTTTACTGAAAGCTTCTTTGGGCAAACAAAATGGATCTACAGTGTAGTAGCTTGTTGCATCATAATCTTGCTCTTACAATGTTTTTTCCTCAACAACAACACCAACAAGTTCCTGCCACAACAACATACAGTACAGCATGCTGCTAAATAAGCAGCTATACAATGTATTCTCTCAAACACACAGTAATTGGCCACACATTTTTGTTTATCTAACTTCACAGCCATCTCCGAAGAGCACAGAATAACGAGTCACTTGTACAGTATATATATTCAGCGATATTTATATTAGCATGTTTAACCGAGTCTTATATAAGGACAACAGGAATGGAGCTATAATTGCATCATGTTCTCCTTAACCAGTCATTATAACGAATTGTGACATGTACCTGGTTCATCTGGAGTGCATAATGTGCAACCAGAGCCATATTTGAATGCAGGGAAGCTTGTGAAGTGCAGATAGAGGGCACGTCTGGATTCGCCGCGCACAGGTGAGAGGTGTAGACCCATAGGGAGTGTCACATTGTGAAAACCCTGTGGCTTGTCTATGCCAACATCTGCCGGCACCCCAAGTTTGTCAAAAGCGTGTGTTTTTTTGGAGGATGTGGAGAGCAACATGAGATCTTTTTATATCGACACACATGTAACAACAGGACACAAGGGCTCTCCGTTTGAACAGGAGAAACAATGATGGTTGTTGCTATACATGCTGTGTGATGATAGTCGCAGGAACAATTACAAATCCAATTACCCGCAGGACTCCCTCTGAGTTATATCGCAGCAGCGAATTCACTTTTTGGCTCAAAAGAAAGAGAAAGGGTGATGGGAAAGGGGATAAACTGAAACACTATAATAGTTATATATTTCCCCGAGCGCAAGAAGAAAGTGTGTTGATATAAGATTAGTTTTTAATGTAATGTAACAACCATATCCACCTGGTATTAATCTGATCATGTGTTCAGCCTTGTCATTATGGTTTCACTTGGTATTACCCTTTAAAAAAAAAAAAAAAAAACTGCTAACAAGCATTGTGCAGAACTGAAAACATGTCATGTTTTCAAAACTGTTCACAGTGTGTTCATTACCAACATGACTCTTGGCCAAAGAGTTCAGCTCAGCTCAGCTTCCAAAAATCAATCATTTACAGTTCATATACACTCACCAGCCACTTAATTAGCTACAAATGCTTGTCAAATTTCTAATCAGCCAATCACATGGAAGCAACTCAGTGTATTTAGGCATGTAGACATGGTCAAGACGATCTGCTGCAGTTCAAACCGAGCATCAGAATGGGGAAGAAAGGGGATTTAAGTGACTTTAAATGTGGCATGATTGTTGATGCCAGACGGGCTGGTCTGAGTATTTCAGAAAGCGTAGATCTACTGGAATTTTCACGCACAGCCATCTCTAGGGAAAATATCCAGTAAGCGGCAGTTGTGTGAATGCAAAGGTCTTCTGATGGCTACTTCCAGCAGGATAACATGCCATGTCATAAAGCGTAAATAATCTCAGACTGGAGATTATATAGAGACAATAGAGCACCTTTGGGATGTGATAGAATGGGAGATTCGCATCATGGATGTGCAGCTGAAAAATCTGCAGCAACTGCGTGATGCTATCATGTCAATTTGGACCAAAATCTCTGAGGTATATTTCCAGTACCTTGTTGAATCTATGCCACAAAGGACTGAGGCAGTTCTAAAGGCAAAAGTGAGTCCAACCCGCTACTAGTAAGGTGTACCTTATAAAATGGCCATTGAGTGTATGTCTTTAAATAAGCGTTTCACCAAACCACTGACAACAATTGTTATTCAGAAAAAAGATAATTTCATTAATAACGCACAGAGCTTAAAAAAACTTTAACAACAGGGATCATTATAGAATTTACATGGTTTTTTGAACTACTAACAAGCATTGTAAAGTACTGAATCCACATTTTCAAAATCGTTTACACAATCAGCTAAACAGAAATCTATGAGGAGCAAATGGTGAATATTTTTTCATTGCTTTCACACAAAATGCATGCACTGAACACATTTTCAAACCTCCCAAACATTTTTGTCATTCGTACTCTAAAAGCAGCAAAATACTAAACCTATTCAGTACATTTTATGCATGCTAACAAACTCATTTTAAAACTGTTAACAGACTGATTGTATATTCCATGCGCTTTGTGCCATATTTATTTACTGAGCTGATCTCGATTTCAGTTGAAGCCTATTCTTACTTTCAGCCACTTGAGCATGTTGTAAACCATGGGCTGTCACTGACAGCCAAATGTGCCCATTTCACAACTACATCAATAGTACAACAAAACTTTGTATGACAAATCATTAATTGTACAATGAAACAATGTCTATATTTTCACGTACCAACATTTAGAAAAGGTTTACAATACATGACAAGAATTGTTGTGTTGTACAATTCCAAACTTGCTTCTCTAACTTGCAGTTTAGCAAATGTTTTGAAATATTTGCCGAAATAATTGAAAAAAAAAATTCAAAAGACAGTGAAAAGGTAAAAATGGCATAATGTACTTAAAAATGGATTCAAAAATAAAAGTTGTTAATTTCTGTAATGCTCCCTGTTGTTTGTATTTTTTTTTAGTTCAGTGTGTTCTGAATGAAATGAATGTATTCTGAATGAGAATTGTTGTCAGTGGTTTAGTGTAATGCTTATTTTGAGACATATAGCTGAAATTATTGATCAAGAGTCAAATTTGTAATGAACACTGTGTGAACAGTTTTAAAAATGTGACTTCAATAATGCACAATGCTTGTTAGCGGTTGAAAAAACTTGAATAAATGTTTTACACTTTCTATCTTTTAGTAATAAACATGTACATACACTTGTCAATCTGTATATTTGCACTCACTACTTCTATTTTTTTTTAAATATATTTATTATCTGTTTTTTGTCCTGTCTCTGTAATCCTGTTGCACTGTAGAAGCTCTGTCACGAAAACTAATTCCTCGTATGTGTTAACACCTGGCAATAAAGCTCTTTCTGATTCTGATCTTTTCAAAACATTTGCTGAAACAAAAATCAATTCCTGTCATGTATTTTAGTCCATTTCAAAATGCTGGTACATGTGAAAATATAGTACGTACGTACATATAATACATATGTTGTTATTGATACCAGGAAGTCGGGTGACAAAGAAGTAAGGAACCATGTGCAGCTTAATTCAATCACAGGAGCAAATCCATACAGGGCAATCCAGAAGTGTATTCAAGTCACAGATTAATGGTTGATAGAGGCAGCAAACAACAAAAACAAGGAAACAAGGCAAGGTTCAAGGAACATGGAAAGACTAGACTAGGAATCGCTTCATAGTGAAACAATAACAAGACCCAGCAAAGTGTGTGGAAATGTGAGCTGTATAAATAGTCCAGGTAATAGTTCAATGATGAGCTTCAGCTGTGTGTCTGCGTGTGGGTAATTAAGGGGAATCAGGAACTGGTGTGTGAGTGAAGCACATAATGGGATTTGTAGTGCAGTTGTTCAGCAGTCTCCAGCAGTTTGCAAGAGCAACACTACTGGTGATCATAACAGTTATATTATCATCAAACAGTGCTGATCTCACTTGTTTTGTTGTGCAATTTGCACATTTGGCTCTCAATGACAGTCCATGGTTTACAACATGGTCAAGAACAAAAAGTAGCTGAAAGTAGGAATGGGTTTTCAGCTGAAATTGCAATCAGCTTGGAATGATTGCTGTTTTTCTGGTAGAGTGTTCTGCTTCAAAATAAATATGGCACAAAAAGCATTGAATTTACCATTGGTATGTTTTGAAACCGTTTCAAGATGACTTTTTTAGCATGTCAAAAAATGTTCTGGAGATTTTTGATGCTTGTATGACAAAAGTGTTTGGGAAATGAAAAAAATTATTCATTGCATGCATTTTGTGTACAAGCAATGACACATTATTCACAATTTGCTCTGCATAGACTTCTGTTTGGCTGATTGTACTTGAAAAAAACATTGACATCTCTTTTGTGTTCAATTTATGTTCAGAATTCAAGATGTTTCGTCACACTCTACATCACTTTCATGGGAGAGCTCATTGCGATGCATGAATACTACTGAATGTACAAACCAATGTTATGTGGCTTACAACTGAGTGTGAAATCAAGCAAGTGAAGGCTATGGATTGCAGCTGATATTGAGTGAAAGCTGTGTGTTTTCATGTAATGCAATGTGAATATCATGTTTGATGCGGTTTCTCACAGCACAACACACTGCATGATGGTAATATGCTTGGTCATAGGGGAAGGGAAGTTGCATGATTTTTTAAACAAATGTTGTGTTCTACCGATATATATCCAGCTGCAAGCCTGCAGACCCACATGTATTAGGCACACACAATCTAGCACACACGATCTAGGCAGGGCCGAACCATATATGGTTAACAACGGGTCAGTCTTGTTTACTTTTTCTTGTTTAACGACAACTAACTCGTTAGGAGCATTATTGCCACTCTCTAAATTTTACAAATATGGCAATTGAGATCGCCCGTGCTATGATTGCCATTCATTAGACTGTGAACATTATATTACTTACTATAAATTACTATAGTATTAAATGTCGGAAATCAAAGTTATTAGAAAATTAAGCAAATAAATACTATTCAATCGCTGGAGTCAAATATTAATATAGTGTTATACATTTATTAAATGTAAAAATATTTGTATTACATATAAAGATGTATTATAGCAGGGGTGGGCAAACTGGGTCCTGCAGGGCCGGTGTACTCCACAGTTTAGCTGCAACACTAATTAAACACACCTGAACATGCTAATCAGTGTCTTCAAGATCACTACAAATCTATAAGCAGGTGTGTTTGATTAGAGTTGGAGCTAAATTGTGCGGGGCACTGGCCCTCCAGGGCCGAGTTTTCCCACCTCTGTTTTATAGCCTATACATAATAACTTGCTATTATTTCCTTTATTATAATGAATCCATTATATAGATTAAACCTGTCCAATTTAGATCATTTATATATCTCTAATAAATGTGTCGGCAAAGCCAGCAAACGAGTATCTGCTCTTTTGACTATGTAAGATAAATAATGACTGATCATCTATGATCACTGATAGAAAACTGCTCAGTCTATTATATTGAATGGCGATTGGAAACAATGATCCCCATTCGCCTGTCTTGATCGCCATATTTGTGAAATAGTATACACTATTGTTTATTGTATAAAAATCTACACTGTAAAACCCAAAAAGTTAAGGTAGCTCAAACGATTTGAGGAAACCGATTGCAACAATCCATTTAAGTTCAAAAACTAATCCTGATGAGTACAGTGAACTTAATCTATTTGAGTAGACGAAGCTATTTGAGCACAGTAAAACCCAATAAATGAAGAGAACTCAAACCAACTGAGTACTGAAAAATACAAAAAGTTAAGGCAACTCAAACTATTTGAGGAAACAGATTGCTACAAACCATTTGAGTTAAAAAACTAATCTATATGAACTATATGAGTACTGTGAACTTACTTAATTTAAGTTGAAGTAATAAGGTATTTAATTAACTCATTACCTTCAACACTGAGTTCAAAACTCTTTTCAAATAAGTAGAAATAACTTTCAGTAAATTGAGTTAATTAAACTCATTTAATATGATAAAGTTGACTGCTGGGTTTTACAGTGTATTGATGACGTTGTCCGAGAAGACGTTAATAACATTAACATCTGTCGTAACCATATATGGTTTGCCTAGATCGTATGTGCTGGATTGTGTGTGCCTGAAACTTGTGTGGGTCTGTGGGTCTGCAGCTGGATATTATTGGTTCTACTACTAACTACTAAGTGCTCAGTAGTAAGCAAGAAAAATATAGATTTCAATGGCATTTACACCTGTTTTGCATTGTCCGCGTGATCTAATTGATCTGATTCTTAACTTTTTTTTTGTTTTTTTTAATTTTTTTACATTTTTTATCTGATAGCATAACCCTTATATTAATATCAATCAATATATTATAATGCTGAACCCATCTATTCACAAAATATTAACTTATTAAAAAACAACTCTTATGTTTAACAGCATAGAAAAACTTTACTAGAGTTTTGAGAAATTATTTTCAATCTCCCACTTCCATGAAGCACTCGTAACATTGTATAATCAATATTAAATAAATGCATTTATACATATTAATTATAACACAATTTTCCATGTGCAAAATTAATGACATAAATGCTGCCTGTATTTTTTAATATACAGTGCCCATGGAAAATCCTCATACCCCTTTGAAATAATTACTTTATAACAGCCTGACATCAATAAAGCCTGAAATCAATACATTTTTAAGCCTTTGAAATGTTTTTGTAACTTTCTCCTCACCTGTGCCTTTCTGCAACATTATCCCGAATGTCTTTTGAAAGCAGGGTGTAATGTGAGTAAAGGTCCATATTTTACCCAATGTCCATATTTTACACAAATATATGTGGAAACAACCCATTTTTTTATTATAGTGTTTGACATTACATCTTATGCCTGCACAACTCTAAAGTGTTTCTGATAACACTTCATATTATAGTTTATGTACAATATAATAAAAGATACAAATTGCAATAACATAATAAGGTATTAACCCCCTACAGTACCCCTAAACCTAGCCTGTTTGGTTACCTTATTTTGTTCAGCACTTATTTTAGTTAAGGAAACTACTGTAAGTGAAATTAAAGAGCAACCCAGTTTTCTTTTTTTAAATACATTACTTGAATATATTGCACGTTCGCTTTGAATAAAAGTTTACGCAAATTGCATAAGCAATGATAAAACATAACACAGAACTTGAAATATTTTCTGTCTAATAACACATTATCCACAGTGTATTTCAAATTGCAGTTATATTCAAGAAATGCTCAGTATTTTCATGCAAAATTTTGGCGAGAGAGCAGAGATGATGAGAAGATCCAGCTGTCAGAGGATCTATCAAGCCTGCATTCAGATTCTATCTCAAGTTCACAGATTAATCATTTTGAAAACACAACAATCAATCTTTGGTTAACTGTCTAATTATTCTGAAGTTTCATCTTAGAAAATCCTTCATCTGCTTTGGCGAATCAGATTGAGATTGGGGGGTTGGGGCTATTCCTCCAAATCACATCTCTCCAGGAATCACTGCTGTTCCCCGAGTGGGCATTGAAGTCCTTCAGTAGAATGACAGAGTGTCCAGTTGGAGCACCACTCTCAAGGACTCCAAGAATTTATGATCTGATACAATTCTAAGAGTCACAATGCGATTCCAAAGGATTCTTGACCTACTATTTTATTTTTCAATTTCTTCAGCTAATACATCTTTCCAATGTTGAATTTGAACCAGAATTGGATTTTTTTATGCTTTTGTTTATGAATAGATTCTAAATTTGAAAATACTGTCATCTTAAAAATATCTATATAAATAAAGAATTACAAAGATAATGATTTGCAAAGAACAATTATAAAGGACAAATGCACCCAACTTACCAAATTAATTTGTCATTTCTCCACAAATAAGTCAGAGTCAGAGCTGTAGCAAAGTTTTTTACGTAATGGATCCTTTGACAGCACAGTTGATAGTTGCTTAGCAAAGACAGACAGAGCCTCTAAGTTTGTCTGTGTTTGTCCAAACAAAGTCAATTTGGCAGCATACGTACATGCACCTGTTAACGATTACTATTGTTCTGTTTCTAGCTCATTCCCATGCAGATTCTAGCTTATTTCCACTCTGTTGTGATCTAATCTGAATACAGAATCTATTCTGAACTTGAATTGTAATGCAGCTGTTTTCTCACACCTATATTACTACACTGTTGTTTGGCCTGCAAACACAAACTACAATGAGAGATCTATCTTCAACTCAAAAGCGTAGAGGCAAGTCTATTATTCTCCAGGGAAAACCACAATTCGTGTTGGAAAGCCATAAGCAAGCCCACCTCCTTTTATCGAGGACAACTCCAGAGTAAAAAGCAGTTCATCCCTACTTAATAAGTTGTATCAGATCCCAGACTATGCACAAAGGTGAGCGATTTTTGTCTCTACCTGGCATAGCTCAACCTCCACCAGAAGCTCAGGTTCTTTTCCTCCCATTGCAACATTTTCTGAAGTCGTGGAATATAATCAAAGCGACGTTCTGTTGATAGTTCTGTTAGAAGTTCTGTTATCTATTGATATTCTGAATGTTGAACAAAAGACAAACCAATGGATAGCTCAACAGTAAAAGATGTAAATGACTTCTCTTTGGATGGAGAACTTAATAGATGGGGAGTAATTTCATTAGTCCAGTAAATGCCTGGCTGATGTGTGTTGTACTGGATCCAACCAGTCCATTAGGTTGGAATCTAAGCTGTTAGCTTAATACCCCTCCATTATGAAAACATTCTTAAGTTGTGGACAGGAACCTAGCAAGACTTGCTATGAGTGCTACTGTGTGAAAAGCACCTAAAGCAAATCCCTTCTGCTCAGCAACCCTAGAAGGTCCATTTATTGTGTCATATTCAGTGACCAAATAGGATTATGTTCAATGCACCTTGACATATTTGCTCATTATTTTGTCTTTCTTTCAAATATTATTATTTACATATGTCACATAAATAATTACAATTTAATGTGTATTTAATAGTTTTAAAATTTAGGTCATTAATTAAATGTATAGTTCACCCAAAATGAACATTTGTTTTAAAAGTACTCTCACTCAGGCCATCAAAGATGAATAGGTGGCTTTTTGTTTCTTCAGTATAACATTATAGAATAGACTGTGGTTCTTGGTGTTTCATATAATGCAGTTTTAACACCTTCCGGCACTTTGAGAGTCAAAAAACATCTACAGTAAAGGCAAAAGTTAATATACATGGCTCCTCATCACACAGTGAGGTCTTATGAATCAAAACAATTGGCTGAACATTGTTTATTATACCTTTAATCCAGAGCCTAGGGCAAACACTGTGGAGTGTGAAAGCTCATGTGTGAGTTTGCGCTCACAATAACTTATTTTCTTGTACAGTCCAATCATTTTGCCTTATGAGATCTCAGTCTTTTTCCAGGAGCCATGATGGCCCAGTCATTTTGTTTTGACTATGTTTTTTCTTTGTTTGTTTTGACTCTTGCTGGTAGCCGTTGACTTGGATTTTAAAAATCACCAAGAACCATGACTTCAGTTAAAGATCTTCAGTTTACCATTAAGAAAACATCTTTAAGGTCACAGGGACAAGTGCATCAACACCAAATTTAACATTCCGGGTGTATAAAACTAAATAAAACACAACTAACTAAATCCCCAATAACCTCAATCAAGATAATTTGCTATTTTGTTTCCTTCCCTAGCCATTTTCTGTTTATATCCCATTAAGCTACAGTAGCTATTGTCCATTAAACATATTACTGCAATAGCTTTCTGATTGCTTTCTGACTGTTTGCTATACAAAGAACAAGAGCTAGATTTAGATGAATATTAATGTCTCTAGCTTATAACTTTCATTAGAAAAATAGAAAGAGACTTCATATTAGCCCCATACAGTGACGCTTCGGGTACCATAAAATGCATGAATGTTAATGCATTAAAGAAAATAATTAATCAAAGAACAATTTCAACCCTGTTAATATTGACAGCAACAACAAATGCTTCTTGAGCAGCAAACCGGCATATTTAAATTTTAAGATTAGAGAGAAGGATTAAAAATTCAGCTTTGAGATCACAAGAATGTACTTTTAAATGTATTAAAATAGTCTTTCTAATTTGCAAAAGCACAATTTTCATTGTATTCATGATTAATTTAATAGCCTTTGTGAGAATTAGGTAAAACAAAATATTTATACATGTCTGTATTTCTATCTTTAAGGGTATTTCTGGTTTATGTAATGCACAAATAAGAGCTTTTTTTAATTATTTGTGTGTCTGTAGTAACTCAAACATGCTGTGCTCTCAATATGAAATACATTTGGCATAACTTAAGACAGCATATGTTCATGCTGACATGAACTAAACACAGCACATTATAAATAAAATATGATTTTGGCATAAACATATTGTCTTAAACAAGTTTGTGTCGTAAATCTAATCCAATCAAAAGACCTGGTTTTACTTTCTAACAGTGCTGCATTGAGGCCATATGCTATCTATCTATCCATCCATCCATCCATCCTTCCATCCATCCATCCATCCATCCATCCATCCATCTGTCATACTTAATTTCAAGAGTTCACACTTAGATATTGTTTGACAACTGTTAGCAGGTTTGGCATGCTGTCTCGGAGATAGGTGAGCCCAGGGCTCCCGCCTGGTCCATAGAGCATATGAGGGGAGAACAAGATCAGGTGGTTCTCGAGAGCTCCCCGTGGTAAAAGAAAAAAGGAGGAGAAGGGGTGGATGGGGGGTTTCTTCGGAAAACGAAGATAAGAGAGTAGTTCTAGCTAGGCTACTTATAGTGAGTTGGGGTTAATCTGATTGGCTAACTAGTGAATGTAGATGAGTGGCCAGCTGCAGTCAATCATATCACGTGCTCCTCTCGAAATTAGTTTGAAAACTTCACTTCAAGAGTTCACACTTAGATATTGTTTGACAACTGTTAGCAGGTTTGGCATGCTGTCCCGGGAGAGAACCCTGAGCTCGGAGATAGGTGAGCCCAGGGCTCCCGCCTGGTCCATAGAGCATATGAGGGGAGAACGAGATCAGGTGGTTCTCGAGAGCTCCCCAAATGCAGGAGACTCAGGACAGCAGCCGTGTATTCGAAGAAACTCCCCAAAAGGCTTAGAAGGCTATATCCGGCTGCTGGATATAGTGGTTTTTCAGAAGGAAAGGTAAAGGAGGCTCCTGTGGGAGCAAAGGATGATACGGGCTCCTGCGGGAGCCCGAGCAGGGTTGGCATGGGCTATGAATACTCCTGCGGGAGTAGATTTGGGGAGACCCCTGCGAGGGTTAGAGGCATGGGATGGACAGGAATCCTGCTGGGGTAGTTAAAAATGGGGAAGGGGAAGTGAGGACTTCAGCTGGATAAGTGGGGGTGAAGGGGGCTGGGGTGGGGCATGGACTCCAAAGGAGTGGATTGCTCAAGGAACACTCCTTGCGGAGCTATAGCTGGGAGGTGGCAGCGCTATATATAAATATATATGTATATATGAAAATATATAGATATATAAATATATAATGGGGTAATCTAGTGCCTTGGGGGGGGGCGATTTTTTGGACTCCTGCGGGAGTCGAAGCTCCTGGGCACTCCTGCGGGAGATAGAGCTGTGTGTGCCATCTCAAGCTGGAGTCGGGAAGAGGAAGGGCAGGTTAAGGCCCCAGCTGAAGGGTGAATGGCAGTTGGGCGATGACCCCTGCGGGGGTCGATGCTCGGGACCACTCCTGCGGGAGTTAGAGCTTGAGGGTGACAGCACTATATATAAATGTATATTTATATGCGTGGGTGCATATATATATACATATATATATAAATGAAATAAAATAAATGAAAGGTAAATGTGTAAAATAAATGTATAAGAAAATAAATTAAGCTAGGGCCGGGGAGGGTCGGTTACGTGACTTGTGCTCGTGTCACAGCTCGGGGTTGGTTGAACTATTTTGGCCAGCTCCAGTAGGAGTCGGGAGAGATGAGGGGGAGGTGAAGACTCCTGCTGGAAGGTGACGGGCAGAATTGGTCCTCTGGGGGTGTTCCTGTGGGAACAGAGCGTGATGGTGGCAGCGCTATATATAAATTAATATTTATATGCGTGGGTGCATATAGATATGAATTTATATAAATAAAATCAAACAGAGAGAAAATAAAGGCAATATTATATGTCATTGTTAAAATGACTTATAATATGTAAAAGCTAGGGCTGGGGGAGGGGCTGTGAGATGATTCCTGCGAGAACCGAAGCTCGGGGTAACACTCCTGCGGGAGTCAGAGCCATGGGGGGGACAGGGTCCTACAGAAGTCAGGGAAAGGTGGAGGGGTGGTGAAGACTTCTGTGGCTGCGGCCAGGGGGGGCGTAGGTGACAGGGGGGCCTGGGCGGGAAAAAACTCCTGCTGGAGTTAGGTGAGTGAATAGGGAGAGAAAGCTGAGTGTGACTCAGAGCCAGAAGGAAGAAAGAGGGGTTAGGTGGCTGGGTCGTGCCCGTGCCCTTGGGTGGCTGAGTAGCTCCTCCGCCCTCTGGGAGCCGGGATGGCTGTGTCTTGTCTTATCCCTGGATTAGGCTCGTGCCCTTGGCCGCTGGGTTTAAGGTGTCTGCTGGTGAGGTTCCTTTGAGCTTCCTTTAGATGGCTGTGGCTGAATCGAATGTAAGATTTGAAGGTATCGGAAGACCACCTTCCTATTGTTTGTATGTGTTGTTGAGATAGCCCTTTATGTGCAACTGTGGTGGCGGCTCCAAATCTGACTGGAGTATGAATTTGGTGGGAAGCCTGAATGGTGGAGGACTGCTTTAATGTATTTTTGAAACCAAGACGTGTCACTGGATGGTGTGTGTCGTCTATGAAAAAGGGGGGCTGGGGGACTTAAGCTTAGCATTTCCTATAGTGTATGTATGCTAGGAGTATTTGGAATGGCTTGTGGGGGAGGGAATATTGAATATGTAGATGCATTATCCTTTCTGGATTGATCTGTTTATCTTGATTGATAGTTTCCTCGTCAATCAAAGTTAGATCTGTGATGGTGGGGTGGATGTTGGGATCGAATTAGATGTTACTGTAATTTCACAACATCTGAGAAACTCAAAAACAAGAATAAACATTGCATCTAGAGTGTGGTCTGTATGCAAGGATAGGTATCCTTTCTGGGGTTACTTCCTAAAATGTATTTATGGGTGTTGATGCAAATCATGTATGTGGGAATGTCATCTTCAAAGGAGGGATGAGGTCAGGTGCGGCTCTGCTTCTGGTACCTGTTTCTAGAAACAAAAGCAAGAAAGGGAATCAGCAATTTCCTTATATAATTAGGAACATGTACAACAGTTGTGATAATGATAATGATAACGCCTTTTGTTAGTGCAGTGGACAGCGGCTTCATTGTAACAGTAAATGAGAATTTTTGGAGGCGGACTATTAATTTCTCCGCGATATGGTCCGTTGGTAGCGCGTCGGCAGTCCTGATAACATCTCTCTAAGCCTACGCCGGGGGCGGGGGCGGCGTCTGTGTATTAAAGATATGAACTGAGGATGAAATTGGATAGTTTATAAATGAGTGGGCAGCAATTCCAGCGCTTAGGAAGGAAAGCATAAGCCGGTCGCACGCCTTAAGCGCTGTTCGGTGACGTGCTGTGTTGCGCCATGCATTTAGAATTCTAAACATATGTTCTATCAGGGTGCGCGTCGGGGGCTGTCCGCAGTGCCTAGTCACAATTCAGGACTCTTTTCCCTTGTCATGTGCGCACCCCGTCGCCGCGCTGAGTGGTGCCTCCGGTGCGCGACACCCTTCAGGCCGAGTGTTATGGCCGAGATCGGATAGAGATATATTCTCATCTAATCCGGGGACTGATGCTGCGAGTTGAAGGAGGTGAGTGACGAAAAGGCGTCCCTGCAGGATAATGCACGTGTGAGTTTTGATGTCCTAAGATGGACAGTTTGTGCTTAGCGCAATCTTTTCTCTTCAAGAATATATAGGGGAACTAGATTTCAGTCGATTTATTTAGGTATGTATGCAATTCTGCGAATCCAAATTGATGCTTAGGAATTTTATAGAAGTGCTTGAGCCGGAGGTTCTTCCACGATGGAAATGCCAATATTAGAAAGACTTGTCACTAAATTTTCTTATATTTTCAGATATATTATATCTTCAGAACTTATATCTCTGTCACTAAGAGATACATGTAAACATCTAGTAGATGAACTACGTGCGAACGCCGTAGTTATTGGCAAGAATCCCGCAAAAAGTTTCTGAAGTATAAATTTGGTTACTTCTGCGTCCGAATGTTAGACAGACTGCGAAGTAGATTTGTGATGCCTGCTTAATGCCAGAAATCGGAGATACCAGAGATCAGGAATGACTTAAAGGCGGGGTGATGTCGACTGCGAGCCAAGCTTTGCAGCAGACTAGATTAATTAAAGGGATTTCCTGGTTTATGGCGTGGTAATTAAGGCATCTTCGTTCGGCGTGGTGAATAGTGCTGAAAAAGGCGGAATTATGAGAAGATGAAAGATCCGTTATTAGACGTTTTTAGAAACGTTCTAATGCCCATTTCAGTAGGCTAATGTGAATGTGCTTGACGAAGCAGCAAGAATGAGGGGATCGAACATGAATTTATTGTCGATCTCTTTCTCTATAATAGCTCTGTGATTTCTGGTTCAGCGTTGGTGGAGGGCTGGGAAGGGAGCGCCAAGATACCGGGCTTGGATCCGTTATACAGACCTGGAATGAGAAATTCAGAAAAATTAGATCAGGGTGCAAATGTAAATCAGTATAAAGATTTAAATGTTGACAAGTAATTTGTTTTCTTTAGACTTGGCTGACGGCGTGCGTGTCGCCGCAGTAGTAGCAAGTGTGTAGAAGTAAGAGGAGGGAGAGCTGGGATAGTGTCTTTAGTAGGGAAGATGGGCGGGTACGTAGCCGGTGGATCTTGGGGTGGAAAATTCTTATGAGCTGGTTAATGTAGATTTGGCAGAGAATGTTGAAGAGGGTTTAGAATGGTAAGGATTGCTGGAAGAGGAGGGCTGGAGTTTGCACTGGATTAGGGAGCTGCAGGCTAGAAGAGTTGCGTTATTGTCCGGGAGATTCCGAGATTGCTTTAGGGCTTTCTTTGGTGGCCTGGGGTGGCACAGTGTTTGTGGGCTGTAGTACGTAGTGTTTAGGGGGCGTAGCAGGAACGTGTGGTTGTAATGTCCTAGGGGGGCGGAGTCAGTGAAGACGTGGATTCGTAAGGTCTTTTCTGGTTTATTGCAGCAGTATGGAATTTGTGATTCCGGCGTCTAGGAGTTTGGAGGAGTTCTGTGACTGTCGTTTGTTGGATACGAGAGACGTATGATGACGCTGGAGAAGGTACGTGGCGGTTTGAAGTAGCGGGAGATGAGGATTGTATAAAACATTGTGCTCTGGCTGGAGTAGCTAGGCCTTTGGCCTCTTACTGGAGCCTCAGTCTCGGGCAGACTTCCAGGCTAAGCTGGGTGTTGTTGAGATGGGGCTGATGTTTCAGGGAGCGCGGAGCTTTCTTTCTTGCCCGTTGCTGCGCTGTTGTGATCTCCGCCGCCTCCGTTGTTGTTGTTGTTGTTTTTGTTTTCGTTGTAGTTGATGACGATATGATGATGATAATGATGATGATTGAAAATAGTAGGAGGTTGGTTTGTCCGTGAGTAGCTTTCGGAAGAGCTGGAGCGGACTTGTCGTTAGTTTCTTCAGAAAACGAAGATAAGAGAGTAGTTCTAGCTAGGCTACTTATAGTGAGTTGGGGTTAATCTGATTGGCTAACTAGTGAATGTAGATGAGTGGCCAGCTGCAGTCAATCATATCACGTGCTCCTCTCGAAATTAGTTTGAAAACTTCACTTAAAATAAATAATCTATTAATGTATTTGCCCTCAAGCCATTCATAGACAAAATAGACAGTTTCAACTGAGAAGCCATTCATTAACCCACCTATATCATACACATTATTATGATAAATCCATTCACTACCATAAGTTTCCACTATTTATGTAGTTTAAAGTCTGAGGTTTGAGAAAATGTCCTAAACTAAAATGATCATCTCTCAAAAAGTTTCTTTCTCTTTTAATTTTTTTTTACTAAATTGTAAACATTTCCTATTGCATAATGTAACAACGGTGCTGAACAACTGGGTTGAGGATCCATGTGCAGTTTATTTATAAGATCACTCAGGCAGGCATCGGTCAAAACAGGAGCTAACAGATACATACAGATACTCCAGAATCGTGGTCATAAACATGCGAATGGTCAATACAGAGGGCAAAACGGAAAAACAAGGCAAGGGTTCAAAACATGCAGTGTTGGGGAGTAACTAGTTACATGTAACGGCGTTACGTAATTTAATTACAAAATAAAAGTAACAATAATTCGATACAGTTACTGAGAAAAAATGTGTGATTACAGTTACATATGAAAATGTAAAAGATTACAAATGGGGTTACATCTAAATATGTTCAATAATAATAATAATCTGTTGCTTTGCCTGTTTTTGATATGCACGATGCCCTCTGCTAAGGCCATTTATTAAAGCGGTGCTATTCTGATGCTTTTGATTGGTTTTCCGCTTTGATTGCGGCGCACCACATCTACCAGTTACCTTAATCCTCTCTCCCGCTGAAAGCATTAGGCTACTACAACCAGCTTTTTATCACATTAACAGTGTTGGGCATTAGCGCTGCTACAAGTAGTGATGCTACTAGCTTAACTACATTTTTCAGTAGTGTGGCGGTAGCATCGCTATTTATAAATCAAAAAGCTTTTCAGTAGCGAAGCTATTTCATTAGAAGTAGCGTCCACACAAGCTACATTTAATGATCGCAAATCAATAAGTAATGGCACCAACATTCACAGAGCTGTGAGGCCAGTGTCTAGCTGATGAAAGTAAATCCATATTATGAGAGAATGACGATTTCTTCTTCCTGCTTTTCAGTGGTCAACAACAAACTTTTTGGTGCTTTACTGCCACCTCTCACTCTGGTCAGTGACGCCGCCAACCAATCATTGTGCTGAAACAAGAAACTTGTTTGATGGAAAGATGACTAAGGGAGAGGAGGTCTATATATATAGTTTACAGTAGTAAATGATGAAGTATACTATGGTTATTACTATTAGTTCATGATACTTACTAATGATACTACATTATGTAGTGTAATTTATTAATGAAGAGTTGTAAATATAAATATAATATAATGCTTTTTCCTAAATATTTCTCTTTATTATGAATTAATATAGTCTAGGTTCTATTGGATTTTTTGTTTTTGCTGTGCTGTATATATATATATTGTTTCTGTTTACTACAGCATATTATTTACAGTAAATAATTTAACTGAATAATTCTGCCACATATGTTTCATTGACAGTTTTATTGATCACTAAGATGTGATTGGATTGGATTTAAGTTGCTTCAAGTTGCAAAATTAGCTTGGATGTAACTTTTTTTTGCAAATGCCACAAAATCTCCCTGGACAACTAACTAAATTTTTGATTTTGTAACAGCAGTAAACAATTTTTTTGTTAAGGTCTGGTTTTGTGGTGGCTGTACTTTAAAATTAAATTAATATTATCTTAATTCAAGTGATGAAAGATTTTGAAATTCTAACAGTAAACAGAGCTACTGTAAGGTCAAATCTGCTTGGTATAATGCTTGAAAATGATTTAGTTGAAAATATCTATTAGAAATTTAAAAGGAAATCACTAATGAAAGCTTCAGTGTGTATGTGTGCGTGTGCGTGTCTGTGTGTGGCGCGAGACATTATGGTAGTTGTAGTTCTATTCAGTGGCCAAATTGTAGTTCTCCAGCTCCAACTCTTATTAATATACAAATTAGTGTGAGATGGATTTGTCTTCATTGTTGGACATAGTACTACTTATTTTATATGAAATTATCTTTTTTTTTCTTTATGACTTGTTGGAATATTTTTAATGAAATGGGTATGTCACACCAAAGAATAATAAACTTATTCATAGTGGTTCCAAAAAAAGTTAAATATATGAAACCTTTTGAAAGGTTAACAGAAGCACGTCAGGGGCTTCGCAAGGGGCTTTAGTCACATGACCTAAAGTGGATTCCTAAAAGCTTAAGTGGAATAGAATATGGTTTTTCTGTGACCAAATATATCAAGCTCTATGTCTTTAGAAATATATGGATGGAAAAAAAGATTTTCTAAGACTGCCACTTGTAAAATAAGGGCCTTCGGTTTTTAATAATAATGTTACAACTTTATTTTTAATTAATAAGTGCTCTAATTTATTGAACCATCCTTCACTGTAAAAAAAAAAAAAAGTGGTATCCAAACAATTCCTTCATGTTTTTTAAAAATCAACTGATTAAGTTAACTAAATAGTTTTTTACAAATTTAAGTGTATTGAACATAAAACAATTAGGTTGTCCCCCCAAAAAACTCAATAAGTCTGTTGATTTAGCTCATTTGAACAAATAGTTTGAACAAGCAGCAAAAACATTTTTTGAGTGGGACATTTTTGAGAGATTTTTCTCAAAAATGAAAAAAATAATAAAAAAAAAAGGAACAGAATTTTAAATGTAACCAAAATGGATACTGCATTTTAAAAATGATGACAAAACTAATTATAATAATTGCTGTCTTGTTTGACAGTGAAAATACAACATTGTGTCAATAACCCACATATGTACATGTATTTAAAAAAGGCAAAACAACTAGCATATACTGTTTTATTACCAATAGCAATTTCTTGTGGCTGATCATGCACCTGAGTCTAAAATAATGTGCATTTTGCTCAGAGAGAATTGTGGGTTGATTTGCTTCATTGTGTTACCCCATGGACTTGATAAAGAAGAAGGCAATTTCAACTATTCTGCCCATAATAATCCCCATTTCCTAACACCCGCTGAGAGGCCTGCAAAAGCACCGGTAATCTACAATAGCATCATTATGTAGAGCCCAGAAGAGTTCCTTTAAAGCACCGCGACTGAAACTTTAGATAATAACCTCCAATTCCACTTCGACGCATGAGGCAGGGACACACATACACACAAACACAAAAACCTGGTTGTAGATGATATCCGTGTTCAGGTCTTGAAAATATATCAGATATATGCTATATATCGTAGCATATTACGTAAAAAGAAAAAAAATACTTTATCTCTCAACAAAAAACCTCTACAGGCAATATATGCCACTTTACCAAGCCAGAAAATTACAGAGAGAGTGGCGAAATGTGGATTCTCACTTTACATTTAGTGTGAAATCAGCATTACAGTCAAATTAGAACAAACACTTGTAAGTCAAATAGAGCTGGGCAATTTAATTGAGTTTTCAACTACTCTATTTGCTAATAGATGATGAATAATATTACTCACAATACAACTTATCTATTTCAAGAGTAGCTTTGTAAGATGTTTAAGTTCAGATGATTAAAATACAGCTACTACATGCACAATCACAGCGGGTATTAAATAAGTATTGATCACCATTTTTCTCAGAAAACATATTAATGCAGGTGCCGTTGACTTGTTTCACCAGATGTCGATAACAACCAAAGGAATCCAGATATGTAAAGAAAACAAATCTAATTAGTCTACAAATGAAGTTATTTTTTAATAAATTGAAATGACACAGGAAAAAAGTATTGAACACATGAAGAAAGGAAGGTGTAGAAAGGGAGGGAAAGCCCAGACAGCAGCTGAAATCTCTCATTAGATATTCAACAAACCTCTGCCCTTCATCATTGTGCATTAATATTAGATGCTTCAGTCTAACATCTAACTGTGCATTATACCAGGATGATGAAGATGTGGACATTTCAGCAAGACAATGATCAAAAACATAGCTAAGGAAACTCTCAAATGATTTCAGAGAAAGAAAATCAAGCTGTAAATGGCACAGCCAATCACCTGACTTGAATCCAATAAAAGATATAAAATAAAGATCAGATTTGATACATGAGAGCCACAGAACCATCCAAATTTTTACACTCTATTGAAGTCTGTGAAAAACTCCCACCTAAACAATTCATGTGACTTCATTCTTCATATGAGAAGTGTCTTTAAGCTGCCATCACCAAAAAAAAAGACTTTTATATAAAGTATTAAAGCCGTTTCAGTAGTTCAGTATTTTGTGCTTCAGCTCTTGACCTTAAACAAGTGGGTTCGACGTTGTACAAGTAGTAATATATTTTACACTAGAACATTACGATGCGAAACCATGACCATCTGTGATGAACTACGATGTTAAATGTCCTCCTGATTACACAGTTCAGCTTAGAGCATTCAAATGCATTTTTCCTGCGTGAAACGTAATGAGCTCAGTATACGAAAGGCATAAAACAAACTCTGACAGGCAAAAATGTATTCTGAGGATTATTGACTTGTTGAGCCCATTTCTTCAGCCGAGTTGCATTGATTTCTTTTTATATGGTAATACCTGCATGTGTAATGTTTTATTGATCACACTTTAATGCACAATACTTAAATAATAGTTCACCAAAAATCAAAGCCATCATTTAGTCAGCCCTCATGCTGAACCATGCCTGTACTGATATTCTTTTATTTATGTGAAACACAAAAAGAAGGTATGAGGCAGAATACTGAAGTAATGTAAAGTTTGAAATGTTCAGCAGACTTGAATTTTCATACTCAAAATCTTTTTCTCATGGCAATATATATATATATATATATATATATATATATATATATATATATATATATATATATATATATATATATATATATATATATATATATATATATTCTCTCTATCCTGACTAGTCTTCCAGTTCCTGCTGCTGAAAAATATCCCCACAGCATGATGCTGCCACCACCATGCTTCACTGTAGGGATGTTATTAGCCTGGTGATGAGCGGTGCCTGGTTGTGCATTCACTCCAAAGAGTTCAATTTTAGTCTCATCAGACCAGAGAATTTTGTTTCTTATGGTCTGAGAGTCCTTCAGATTCCCTTTTGGCAAATTCCAGGCGGGGGGTGGCTTCCGTCTGGCCACTCTACCATACAGGCCTGATTGGTGGATTGCTGCACAGATGGTTGTCCTTCTGTAAGATTCTCCTCTCTCCACAGAAGAATGCTGGAGCTCAGACAGAGTGACCATCGGGTTATTGATGACCTCCCTGACTAAGGCCCTTCTCCCCCAATCACTCAGCTTAGATGGCCGGCCAGCTCTAGGACGAGTCCTGGTGGTTCCAAACATCTTCCACTTACGGATGATGGAGGCCACTGTGCTCATTGGAACTTCCGGAGCAGCCGAAATTTTTCTGTAACCTTCCCCAGCTTTGTGCCTCAAGACAACCCTGTCTCGGAGGTCTACAGACAATTCCTTTGTCTTCATGCTTGGTTTGTTCTTTGACATGCACTGTCAACCCTGGGACCTTATATAGACAGGTGTATGCCTTTTCAAATCATGTCCAATCAACTAAATTTACCACAGATGAACTCCAATTATGCTGCTGAAACATCTTAAAAATGATCAGTGGAAACAGAACGTACCTGAGCTTAATTTGGAGCTTCATGGCAAAGGCTTTGAATACTTATGTACATGTGATTTTATAGGTGATTTTAGGCGCTATGAATACTTTCTGGATGCACTGTTTATCATCTATTGGTCGTCTGCTATGTGCCAAATTTTAACATCACTATTGTTGTTTTTTTTCTTCTTTTTGAACGAAAGAGATTTTTTAGACCCTGAGACCCATGACAGCACAACACAGGCAGGGCTTCCCATATGATTTAAACCCCAAGATGCACACTGCTGGATCCCTTGATTATTTGGAAACCTCCCTAGCGATTCATCTCACACTGATTCAAAGCCCATCACATTCAGACCCACCTAAGGAGCGGAGCCAACCTACTCCATCTAGTGATCCTGCACAACACAAACAGACAGACATCAGGAAATAACAGCTCTGTCTGACAGCTCCGGTGCATGATAGATGCTTCATTAAAGCATTAATTATGATTTCAGCCATTAAACAAACACGCACAGCACATTCTGTAATAACCCGCCGCCATTTCTCCTCATTCACTGCCCGACATTAAATACGCAAATTTCTAACAGCAGGGTCTGCACCTCCTTGATAAGACTCCCTGCAGATGCAGTGTGGGAGACTGATTGAGTCTTTATCATTCATATTTCATAGTGACAGGCTGATTGATAATCAAAGTTAAATGGTTACATGCTCCGTGCGCCTGTTCCACATATTTGTTGGTAGCCTTTTGATCCTGGGGGTGCTAATAGAGAAAATGATTCAGTCCCAAGTCGAGCGTTCCTGGAAACTGGAGCAGTACTGAGATCATGACCATGCTCTCCATGAGCGCCCTTGAGCTGGCAGGTAACTGGGCCTTGAAATGTGCTGGCTTTGATAGTAAAGTGTCAGCTAAATGGGAAGCTGAATATGTGAAGCAGATTTACTGTCAAGCCACTACTTGGGTGGAAAATGCTCCCACAGGCATTGACTGGAACTCTGATTAAGACACTTGATTAACCATTCAAGTTTTGTCTCTTATTGCTTAGAGATTGATCTTTCATAGCTCAAGAGATTTAATGAGTTTTCTGCATTTTAAATAGATATGTAGAGTTGAGATACTCAAACTTGGTGCAATTAGGAATGAACTCTGACTAGTCGTGTACTAGGATGAATTTGCACTGGATAAGTTAAATAGGAGACACTTTACTTAAGAGGATGTTCATAAGACTGCCATTAAACATTCATAATCATGACACATCATAAATATGACTAAGATTTTATTGTTTTAAATAAATGTTTAAAGCTGGGGTACTCAAACTTTGTGTATTATGAATAATCTCTGACTTGTCAAGTACTTGGATGAATATACACTGGATAAGTTAAATACTGTAGGTAACACTACTTAAAAAGGGTCTTCATAAGACTGTCATGAAACATTCATAATCATGACACAAATATGATCAAGATTTTATTGTTTTTAATTGATATGTAGAGTTCGGGTACTCAAACTTGGTGCAATTATGAATGAACTCAGATTTTTCATGTACTCAGATGAATTTGCACTGGATAAGTTAAATAGGTAACACTTTACTTAAAGAGGGTGTTCATAAGACTGTCATGAAACATTCATAATCATGACACAAATATGTTAGATATTTTATTGTTATTAATAGATGTGTAGAGTCGGGGTACTTCAACTTGGTGCAATTATGAATGAACTCTAACTTGTCATGTACTTAAATGAATGTGCACTGGATAAGTTAAATAGGTAACACTTTACTTGAAGTGGGTGCTCATAAGACTGTCATGAAACATTCATCACCATGATACATCATAAATATGTTAGATATTTTATTGTTATTAATAGATATGTGGAGTTTAGGTACTCAAACTTGGTGATGACTCAAACTTTGTGCATAAACTTTGATTTTTGAGTACTCGGATGAATTTGTGCTGGGTAAGTTGAATAGGTAACACTTTACTTGAAGAGGGTGTTCATAAGACTGTCATGAAACATTCATAATCATGACACAGATATAAAAGAGATTTTATTGTTTTTAATAGATATGTAGAGTTGGGGTACTCAAACTTGGTGCAATTATGAATGAATGAATGAATGAATATAATGTCATGTATTTGGATGAATTTGCACTGGATAAGTTAAATAGGTAATGTTTTACTTGAAGAGGGTGTTCATAAGACTGTCATGAAACATTCATCACCATGACACATCATAAATATGTTAGATATTTTATTGTTATTAATAGATATGTGGAGTTGGGGTACTCAAAATTGGTACTCTGACTTGTCGTGTACTCGAATGCATTTGCACTGGATACGTTAAATAGGTAACAGTTTACTTGAAAAGGAAGTTCATTAGACATTAAACATTCGTAATCATGACACTATGAATATGCATGCTTATGATTACTGCCATTAACTTGATTATTCCATTTTAAGTGCAAAGGTGACATTGTATGAGATGTTATTGTTATGACAACTTTACATAACCGAATACATAACATGTTTGACTAAGACAACAACACTTATAAATCTTATAAGTCTTATAAATCTTTCATAACCACGTGATTGTCTTGAGGCCTTTATAATTGATAATCATTTATAATAAAGTGACACAAACTTTATAACACTGTCATTAATTTGTCATTAAAATGCCATTAGTTAAAATATTTATTATGCTATTCTTTAAGAAAATAGCAAAGTATTATCACATTTGCTTAAAATTTTTAATGACAAATTAATTCAACTGAAAAAATAAAATCAGAAAAATTTATGACAATTTTAATGGTCTAATGTCGATCATGTTTATGGCAGATTTATGACAAGTTACCTTGGTAATGTCAAGTTGTCATAGTTGTCAAAAACAGGTTATGAGGTATTAGCTCATGTCGTCAAAGACATCTCAAACCATGTCATTTTTTACATTTAAAATAGCATTTTTTGAGCTAATGACACCTAATGAGTTAATGAGTTGTTGTAGGCATGCATTATAAAGGTGTCATGACAGTCTTATGACCAGCTCCTTTAACAAAAGTTTTACAGAAAAAATAAACAAATATAACATGATGATTCCTGCCTTCTTAGCACCACACAGATAGGCTGTATAGGTGAAACATGTAGGCGAAATGTAAATCAGCAAATTTAGTGCCACACATCTGTACCACGCAACAAAGAACAAGTCATAGAAGTCAGCAATAATATGTTTTGCTAATGGTAATAACAAAAATAAATAAAAAATAAGTACTCTGTGTTGTATGAAGTTCGCAGAACAATTATTGCTGAAGTTTCTGACACAACTTTAAACTTCTATCATCATGTTGAATGTAAAAATAAAGAAAGGTGTGCTGCTTATTGTAAGCTTTAAAAACCATCTAAAATCCAATAAAATGACTTTTACATTAACCCATAATCAATCAGAATTTCACTTTTGGGCTTTGTTCTTTTACCCTGATTTGGGAAGGGGGGGGGGGGGGGGGGTGCATGTATCTATTTGTATATACATTTGATGAAAGTGAAGATCCTGACTCAAATGATGAAAACTAAAAAGTACATTTAATACAGGACTAAGACTAAAGTCACTGACAAAATCAAAACCATTCCTCCATAGCTGGTTGAGTGGAACCACATTATTTCTTCTTAATGTTATTTAACAAAATAAATAGCTGATAAAAATTCCCCAAAACATAAATATGTGCTCATCGTCCATATCACTGTTTACTTTACTCTTGCGTTACCAATCAACAACTGATACATTTGTATTACATTCCAAAGAGATCCATTTTCAGCATCACTGGCATGGAATACAATTGTTAACCAAAGATAACCTTCAGTCTTATAACAAAAAAGTAGATATAGATGTACATATGTTGACTATAGTAGCAACATGTTGAGGGAAAGGTAAATAGATATGGTCAGTAACACTGCTAGTTTTGGGGCAGACAAAATTTTGACAGAACAGATTTTACTGAAATCCATGTAGTGTTTTATGAGCAACGAGTTTAATTGCTTTACATTACAGTATGATTCCATTTAGTCACAAGATATCAAACAAGTTTCTTTCATAAGATTGTACAACAAACATTGTTTTCATTTGTAAAGCATCTCCGTGAGGCATGAGTTTCTGCTGTGGTCACAAAGACGCGAAAGGTTGTGTAATGCAATCCAACCTTCAAGCATGTCATATATTATGAAATGTGTTCTAAAATTGGCTCAAACTATTCAGCGTGTTTGACAACCACTGGTTAGAAACCCAGGCTTGCAATAAAAATTGGAGCCTGTGCCCATCACACACACTAAGCAGTTATTGGTCATACATTATATTGGGTGACCCTAGTAACATTAAATATTTCCATGAATAGTAGTAACAAGCAACTACATGATACACTAGAAATCTTGTACAAGAACTACGTTATAGTAAGAATGTGGGATACAGTTAAGGATTAAGGTTAACAGTGTAACTTTGAAAGTTGAATAAAAAGCACAGCAGAGGCACAATAAGCAGTTGAGTATGGCAGATGTGCATCAGGCCAAATGTATATCTGACACATCTAGCACTGTGATTTGGCTTATAACCAAACATTTTAATATAGAATTGTCCAATAATAATAAAATAAAGGAAATAAATAAAATATTCGACAATAAAACCTAAACAAGTTTTGAAACAAGATGGCGGCGCGGTCACATCGCGAGGCTCAGCGTCTCTCCAGTTTCTGCAATTTTGCAGTTTTATTCCTGCTAATTTCGGGTCTGTTCGTGCAGAACAGCAGTGCCTTTACATCGTACACCCGACAGGAGATCTTGGATATTGGTTTGTGCTTTCCGGACAGTTTTATTAGCAATCTTCAACTCATTCCTGAGATCGCCAGAACACCCGGGCCTGAGCGCCCTACCCGGCCAGGCGGAAGTGCTCGAAGGCGGCGTAGAGAACGTAAACAAAGACGGGGGAATCGCGGCGGGCTAAGAACTAAGCTAAAGCTAACACCACACCGGCTCTCTTAACCCAGCATCTTTCTCGCCAATGTACGGTCACTGGTGAACAAAATGGATGAGATTCGACTGCGCATCAACCACAGCAAAAGATTATGGAACTGTAATGTTATAATTTTCACAGAAACATGGCTAAACAGCGGGATACCAGACAATGCTGTATCGCTAACTGAGCATCAAACATTCTGAGCAGACTGAACAGCGCATGACTCCGGTAAGACCAGAGGCGGAGGATTATGCATTTATATTAACAAAGCTTGGTGCACAAACTCTGTCGTCGTTCGGAGACATTGCTCTGTTAACCTGGAATTTCTAATGGTTAAATGTAGACCGTTTTATCTGCCACGGGAGTTCACCTCCACCATAATAACTGCTGCTTATATTCCTCCCGACGCTGATGCCAAGCTTGCTATGAATGAACTTCATGCAGCCATGCAGCAAACAACAGACTGCTCATCCGGAGGCTGCTTTTATTGTTGAGTGGGATTTTAATCACTCAAACTTAAAGACAGTGCTCCCCAAATTCCATCAAAACATTTTCTGCCACACAAGGGGAAACAAAACTTTAGACCAAGTTTACACAAACATGGCTGAAGCATACGCTGTGACCCCCCTCCCCCACTTGGGTCAATCAGATCACCTTTCTTTGTTTCTCACCCCCAAGTACTCACCCCTCATCAACCGTGTGAAGCCATCAGCAAGGACCATCAAATTGTGGCCAGCGGGGGTAGACTCCACGCTCCAGGACAGGTTTAAACACACAGACTGGAATATGTTTGCTTCCCAGGCCACATGTGGCTCTCACACAGACATTGACAGTTACACTTCCTTTGTTCTGGAATATATCAAGACCACCATAGACAGTGTTACAACCCAGAAACAGATCACCACATACCCAAATCAAAAGCCATGGATGAACAAGAAGGTGCGCCTCCTGCTGAAGGCACGCAACACTGCCTTCAGATCAGGGGATGCACAGGCCTACAGCACTTCCAGGGCTAATCTGAAGAGGGGCATCAAAAAGGCCAAGCACTGTTACAAGCTAAAGCTAGAGGAGCACTTTTCCAACTCTGATCCTCGGCGCATGTGGCAGGGCATCCAGGCCATCAGCAACTACAAACCCAGCCAGTCCATCCCCACAGCCACAAATGTCTCCTTCCTGAACGAGCTAAATTACTTTTATGCCCGCTTTTAAAGAGACAATACAGAACCCTACACCAGGAACACTTCTTCAACCGACCACTCACCTATCACACTCACCTCCTCAGAAGTCTACACCACACTGGAGTCGGCTCAATGTGCGTAAGGCTGCTGGACCAGACGGTATTCCTGGGCGCGTCCTCAAAGCATGTGCAGAACAGCTCGCTGGGGTATTCACACACATTTTCAATCTGTCGCTTAACCTAGCAACTGTGCCAACATGCTTTAAAACCACCTCTATTGTGCCAGTGCCCAAACACTCCAGCCCAACATGCCTGAATGACTACTGCCCTGTAGCACTCACACCCATCATCATGAAGTGCTTCGAGCGGTTGGTCCTGGCACATCTGAAAGACTCTCTGCCATCCACACTGGACCCACATCAGTTTGCCTACCGTGGCAACAGGAGCACAGAAGATGCCGTCTCCATAGCACTGCACTCTGTCCTCACACACCTGGACAATAAAACACTTATGCACGAATGCTGTTTGTTGACTTCAGCTCAGCATTCAACACTGTCATAACTTCTAAGTTACTGATCAAACTCAGAGACCTGGATATCGACACGTCTCTCTGCAACTGGGTTATGGACTTTCTGACTAACAGACCTCAGAATGTTAGATCAGGCCACATCTGCTCAACCACCATCACACTCAACACTGGTGTACTACAGGGCTGCATGCTGAGCCCCTTCCTCTACTCCCTTTTTACCATCAACTGTAGGCCTGTGAACAGATCCAACACCATCATCAAATTTGCAGATGACACCACAGTGATTGGTCTAATCAGTAATAATGATGAGGGAGGAGATACAGCATCTGGCCACTTGGTGCACTGACAATAATCTGCTCCTTAACACCAACAAGACCAAGGAGCTCATTGTGGACTTCAGGAAGGGACGAACAGGCTCACATGATCCCATCCACATTAATGGGATGGCCGTTGAGCCTGTCTCATCCTTCAAGTTCCTGGTGACCCACATCTCAAAGGACCTTTCCTAGACCACCAACACCTCCAGCCTGGTCAAGAAGGCTCACCAGCGCCTATTCTTCTTGAGGCAACTTAAGAAGAACCAGCTTTCATCAGCTGTCTTGGTGAACTTCTATCGCTGCACAATAGAAAGCATCCTGACCAACTGCGTCACAGTCTGGTATGGAAGCTGCTCTGTTGCTGAGCGTAAGGCACTGCAGCGGGTGGTGAAAACTGCCCAATGCATCACAGGGACTACACTGCCAGCCATTGAGGACATCCAGAAGAAACACTGTCTGTGCCAAGCACGCAGTACTCTTAAGGACACCTCTCACCCTGCTCACAGACTGTTTTCTCTCCTGCCTTCCGGCAGGCGCTTCAGGCTCACCCGGACAAAAACCAGCAGACTGAGGAACAGCTTTTTCCCCAGAGCTGTCTCCCTTTTGAACTCTGCCCCCCCCCCCCCCCCCCCCCCCCCCTGTGGACAGCGAGAAAACGAGGTGTGTGTTTATCGATAAATTGTTATAATATCTGCTTATTTGCAGTTCTTTTAAATAGATAACCTTGTATCACCTGTATCCCAATGTCACGGAGGAGCAGCCGGGTTTTCTCGGCGCTCACCTCATTAGCACAGATGTTTCCTCCAGCAAAAAATTTAACTCTTAACGAACATTTCGGTATTTTTATTTCAAAATGAACTACCAACAAAAAACACTTTACAGTTTGTGCATTAACTACACCATACAGTCTTGCGCAGAAAGGATTAAACACAGTGAAAGAACCACTCAGAGAATTTACTCGTTATAACTGTCACTGAGTCACTGACAGAGATAGAAACAACAAGTGTTGTCTAGTATAAAAAAATGCTTTTTAATTATTGTTATCATTCAGATCGTGGAATATGTGAATTAGCCTGTAAGTTAAAAAAAAATGTATATTTATATGTGTGTCATTTAATTAGAAAAGTGGCAGTTTATTTATTTAATAGATGGAAACAAAAAAATGCACTTGAATATAGAAAGTGGTTTTTACTACAGTAAACAGATGGGTTGAACCTATTTGGCTTATTCAGAACTCAAATGGCTATGTTTGTCTATGTAATACAGTGGAATACTAGTATAAAACCCATATTAAACAAACATTTTTAGGTGTATTACTTTTAAATTACTACTTATAAATGTAATATTAGGATTTATATGTATGTATGTAGGGGGCTCAGCTCCTTATAAGGTGAAAACAAATTATATATATATATATATATATATATATATATATATATATATATATATATATATATATATAAGGAGCTGAGCCCCCTAAAATGAAAATCCTAAAACTGCCACTGTGAAAAATTAGCTTTCATTTGACCCCGTATGCTTCTCCAGTTCTAACGAGATCCGTTTTGTGGTTTTTCACTTAAACATTACAAGTCACAAGCAAATCAGTTACACAGATGTAGCCTCAAGTCCACTTTGTTTGTTCATATTCAAGAATAGTTTGACTGGTGGCATGGCTTATAATTGGGACAATTTTGGTTACATATGCTCCCGAATTTAAATCTATGCAACCTCAAAATATATTTGGTGCAATTGTCTAATGGTCTACTTCCACTGAATGGTACAGTACTGTATGGTATGGGTTAGTATGGGTCACCTTTATCAGGCTTGCATTTCCACTCCCAAAAGGGTACCAATGGCGTGGTGTATGACAGAAAGTTTCAGTCGACGTCATTCGCGCTCAAGCAAATGTCAAAGTAAAGCTGTACAGGTCGTTCACATATCATATGTGTATCACATATCATATCACTTCTCACAAAACAGATGCTTTATACACAAATACTTGTTCCTTACTAACCTTTCTTTCAACATGATTTGATTATAACTGCAGATCAATGAAAAACATCTGCGATTATATCAAATAAATAAATGAATAAATGCAACATATCAACACATACAGACCCTTATAGTCTCCGATATGTTACCAATTACATAAAAACTACACACAGCATACATTTAGTCCTTATTTGGGTTCAAAAACAACACACAACATATAGCCCACAGTCAGAGCAAACCTCTCATCTGTATCTTTTTTTTTTTGTCATGGAATTTTTATATTTTACATTTTATTACAACCCACAAAACAATCCCCAAATAAAACAATCAACATTTTCAAATAAATATGTAAATAAATAAATAAAATAAACAAAATAATAATAAATAAAATAAAATACAGAGGGAAAAAAAAGTATAATATCAAACCATATACATACATACATACATACATACACATATATACTTTTAAGTGATTAAAAAAATGCAATACATTGTTACCATTTTTCAAAAAACTGTTCTCCCCTTCCTCTGATATTGTATTTAATTTTCTCAAGTTTTAAAAAGAAGACCAAATCTTTGAGCCACAATGAAATAGAGGGGGGTTGTGGGGAGGTCCAAGACAACCGTATTTTGCGTCTAGCGAGAAGAGATGCGAAAGCCACAATGTCAGCGTGTCTCCAGTTTAAAGGTTGACACTGAAAGGGAACACCAAAGATTGCAATTAAAGAGCAAACAGCTAACTTGACCCCTAGAATATCAGAAACAATTTTAAAGAAAGTAATCCAATAATTTAGCAACTTGGGACAAAATACAAACATATGACTAAGGTTACATGATGAAAGTTTACATTTATCGCACATATCTGAAACATTGGGATATATTTTAGAAAGTTTGGCCTTTGAGAGATGAGCTCTGTGTATCGTTTTAAATTGTATAAAGCTAAGTTTAGCGCATGAAGTGGAGGTGCGCACATTGTCCAATACTGCACTCCAGTAGTCATCTTCAAACTCTAAGTCAAGTTCCTCTTCCTGATAGCTTTAATGTTATGAGAGTTGTCCTTTGATAAAATAGTTGCATATATCTTATAAATGATCCCACTCATATGAGCATTAAGTTTAAATACCTCTTCCCATGGAGACCTTGTAGGCAAGGAGGGAAACTCAGAGAACAGAGAGGAAGCACAATGTCTAGTCTGAAAATAACGAAATAAGTGGGAGGGGAGCAGATTAAATAATGATGATAATTCAGAAAAACTTGCAAACATATTGTTAATATAGAGATCTTCAAAGCATTTCAGACCCTTCTTTTCCCAAAAAGAAAATACTGAATCGGAGAAAGGAGGAAGAAAAAGATGATTGTTAAGTATAGGGGACATAGTCGATGCAGTAGTAAATTTAAAGTGACGCCGAAATTGAAAGAATATTTTGAGAGAAGCACAAACTATTAGATTATCTGTATAATGCGAAGTGGACACTGGTAGAGAAGAGAACACCATATCAGGGAGAGATGTTGAAGAACAGGACTTTGCTTCTAAGTTGCACCATGATAAAGAAGAGGCCTGTACCCAAAATATCAATTTCTGAATATTTGCCGCCCAGTAATAATACATAAAATTAGGCAAGGAGAGTCCTCCACTTATCCGACTTTTTTGAAGAGAACTTTTGGAAACTCTAGGAGATTTACCTGCCTATATAAAAGAAGAAATTAACTGATCTATATTCTTGAAGAAAGATTTTGGCAAAAACTAAGAAATAGCTTGAAAGAGGTAGAGAAATTTTGGAAGAATATTCATTTTTACAGCATTTATCCTGCCTAGTGGTGATAATGGGAGAGATGCCCATCTTGAAAAAGCTGATTTCATGTATGAAATTAAAGGTGTAAAATTTGCTTACTTTAAGGCAGAATAGGAAAGGGTAACATTAACACCAAGATACTTGAATTTAGATCTCTCCAAATGAAAAGGAACGTCATTCTGTTTTAATGTTTGGCCAGATTGGTTTATAGGTAAACATTCACTCTTCTGTAAGTTCAATTTATACCCAGAAAACTTACCAAAATCATTTAATAAACAAATTATGTGGGGAATAGATGCAATTGGATCAGTGATAAAGAGTAATAAGTCATCAGTGTATAAGGCTAACTTATGTTCAATTCCTTTACGAATTATACCTTGAAATACAGAAAGTGTTCTAAACATTATTCAGAGGGGTTCAATCGCAAAAAGTAATGGAGACAGAGGGCACCCCTGACGTGTGCCCCGAAATAAGTTGAAATGCTCAGAATTAACATTGTTTATATAAATTGAAGCTTGCGGGTCAGTGTATAGTAAGCGAATCCATGATATTAATCCATCCCCAAAACCAAACTCTTTCAGTACTCTAAAAAGGTAAACCCACTCTATCCTATCAAATGCTTTTTCGGCATCTAATGAAATAATTACCTCTGAGGAGTTGCTGCTTTGTCTTGAGTATATAATATTAAACAGAGTGCGAATGTTAGAAAACGAATATCATCCTTTAATGAATCCAGTTTGTTCCTCTGAGATAATACTAGGAAGTATTGCTTCTAATCGAGAGGCCAGAATTTTGGCTAAGATCTTAGCATCAACATTAAGAAGGCTAATGGGTCTGTATGAAGTACATAATGTTGGATCCTTCCCGTCTTTAGGCAATAGAGTTATAGATGCTTGTCTCAATGTTGGGGGAAATTTACCTAGATCTAAGGATTCCTTAAAAACAGACAGAAGCAGCAGAGCCAATTTGAAATTAAATTTCTTATAAAATTCTGATGGTAGACCATCAGGGCCAGAGGATTTCTTAGACTGCAATGAGTTAATTGATTTGGTAATCTCCTCTAAGGTAATGAGTCCATCAATTTCAGACACTAAAATAGAATCAACCTTAGTAGAGTTAATACAGCCAAGAAATTGGTTTAATTCTTCTAGATTGTTAGAAACGTCATTTGTATACAGAGAGGAGTAAAAGTTTTTAAAAATGGAATTAATATTTACTGGATCAGATGTTAGTGTACCATCAGGCTGTGCAAGTTGCGTAATAAAGCGTGAAGCGGCTCGATTACGAAGCTGATGGGCTAAAAGATGACTGATCTTATCCCCGTCCGTATTCGTAATAATTACCACGTGTCTGTAACAAAAGTCTCTCTGCCTCACCTGTGGATAACAAATTAAATTCTGTCTGCAAATTAAGCCTTTGTTTATTTAGCTCAGGAGTTGGGTTATGAGCATACTGGTCATCTAATGCTTGAATATCATCAGATAACTTTTTTTATCTTATTCCTACACTCCTTATTAACATAGGCATAATAAGAAATTATATTTCCTCTTAAAAAGCCCTTTAAAGTTTCCCACAGTAAGGAATAAGAGATTGAATCAGTCTGGTTAGTAAGGAGAAAGTCATCTATTGAGTTAGTAATATATTCCCAAAAAGCAGAATCGGATAGAAGTAAAGAATTGAAGCGCCAGGGTGATCGAGAAGTATGAGGTAAAAATAAGTTAATATCAAGACTTAGAGGGGCATGATCTGAAATAACAATAGGTAAATATTCAGAATCTACCACCTGAGTAATTAGAGAATTATTAATAAAAAAATAATCAATACGAGAGAAAGATTGATGGACATTTGAGAAAAATTTATATTTTCTTGCTGAAGGATTAAAGTGTCTCCATGGGTCAGTATAACCATTTTGAACCATAAACTCAGAAAAAATCTTTGACATACCAGAGGGAACTTCCTAATAGTACTGGATTTGTCCAATTCTGGGTCAACAACACAGTTTAGGAGTTTAGGTCTCCCCCGAATATTAAAAGATGTGTGTTCAAAGCTGGGATCTTTGACAACAAATTCTGAGCAAAATTAGTTGGGGGCATATACATTAACCAATACTACTGGTGTTTGTGAAATTTTCCCTTTCACAATTAGGTATCTGCCATTCATATCAGAAATAACATTGTCCATAGAAAAGTGAACAGTCTTATTTATCAATATGGCAACTCCTCTACATCTGGAATCAAAGTTGGAATGAAAAATGTGTGATGTCAGAACTTTAGATTTTTTAATTGGACCATTGAGTCCTTTTACATTCCAACTCAAGAATCTAACTAAATTTCTGTTTTTGTTCATCCAATTGCATTAATATATAAGTTGAGAGAAGGCCACAAGCATAGGGGAGCACACACAAAAAAATAAATAAATAAACACCATCCCTCCCCACCCAGCTTTACCCTGAACATTACTCAATTTCTTCTCTCCATTCCCAAACAATGAAGGCAGAACGCCAAAACTTGTTAACCTCCGATGCACAAAAACTTTATATATCTGCATCTAAATCACGTGGGTCACTCCCGAACATATAAAGCAAATGTCATTTCTGGCAACAAGAAAAAATGTTTGTCTGAACCAACTTGGTTAACAGTCATCAGTTAACGGAGTACAGCTGTTAATGCAATGATGTTTATTGCATATTCATCTCAGTGTGATGTCTAAGAAGTTGAATACCGTTCGTTGAGCCACCGCTGGGCTTCTTTTAGGCAGTCAAATTGAAACTTTTCATCGCCAAGGCTGATAATTAGGCGAGCTGCGAATCTCACGTTCTTCTCACGTAAGCCATTTCTCACAACTGAAAATGCTGCTCTCCTTTTAGCCACACTAGAGTTATAATCAGGAAAAATAAAGATCTTGTGGCTCTGATAGAAGAGATGGTTCCAATTCCCTCGCCGAACAACCTTTTCTTTATCGGTGAAGTAGTGAAACCACACGATCATCACTCTAGCCCTTTGATTTTCCCGGTCGGCCGAAGATGTGGGGCCAATACGGTGCACTCTATCCGGCAACGGAGGTGCTGGAAACATCTCTGATCCGAGCACGTCCTGGAAAAAGTGCGACATAAATGCGACCGGATTGCTCCCTTCTACTCCTTCTGGAAGGCCGATAACCCGGAGATTACAACGCCAAGAGCACGATTCCAAGTCCTCCACTTTCTCGGTGAGTACTTTACTGACTGAATTCAACTTTAGCACCGTCTGTTCCAGTGCTACAATGCGGTCGCTGTAACCATTCATGTGCTGATCAAGTTCGTCAATGCGTTGACCTTGTGCCTCGATGCTTGATTTAAAACTCTCAAAAGATGCAACAACTAGAGCAAGAGCAGCGTCAATTGTTGCTTTCACTTGTTCAGCGATGGTAGAAGTTAGCTCGGTGATCAGAGTGGCACGGAGATTTTCCAGATCCAGCGGCAGCCTGTCGCCATGACTCTCTGTCGCGGCCGCAGAGGTTTTAAGTTTTTTCTGCCTTTCAGAGGCCATAAATCCTTCCAAACTATAACCGTTTGATGCGCGATACAATTAAGAAACCACCAAGTGTTTTTAAAGATTCAAACAGCCAGCTAGATATATTAAAGGTCGAAAATGCTCGGGAGCTAACTTCAAGCGTGTCTACCCACTCACATGCTTAACCGGAAATCCTCATCTGTATCTTTAATCTTCACCAGCACATGTAACCTCTTGTTAGAAAGTAATTCCTTCATTTCGAGTGCATAATAGTCCAAAAGGTGATGCTAGTAAAACAGTACTGTTTGATTTTTAGTACCTTTTAACAGTGGAAACTGCCATAAAAGCGTACTGTATGAATGGTTTGCAGAGTGACTTGTTAAAATTCCGTGACCTGCTAAAACCATAGACTGCCATGTGCTAATATTCTGTACATCTTAGATTGGTCCACATTATTGGTCAATCTCTCAGACACTGCTCTACACGGTCACATGACAGGATGTTATGACCATGGGATATGCAAAGGCTGAAGATGATGTAATCAAAAGAATACAGGTGTGTAAACCTGGTTATAGCAATAATGTGATGAATGTTGATCCAACAGCCAAGAGAGTGTACAGTTTTGGAGAGAGTGCTTGATAGACTTGGAATGGCTCTGGTGAAAAAAAATAGAATCTTGAATTCACTGTGTACTGGATGCAAATGGAAGCTAAATGTAAGATTTAACTCTGCATACACCATTGCTAAAGAAGCCTGCTCAGCTTTCCTACTATAAGTTTAAACTCATACTGGAGCTCATGAAAAAAAAAATGGTATTGCACAAGTAATTTGGGAGAACCATAAGAATTCCTTCTGGAATGCTCTGCCACTCATATATTGAGCTAGCAGATTTGCCTGCTTTTTAGCCATACATATAAAAATGTAAATGTGTTTAAGTTACTGTGTGACTGATAACCAAGTTAATTACACTAAATTAAAATGAGTAAATAATGAGTGCATAATGCATGTTTCTCTGCTTTCAACGTGTGCCCATGATGTTGCTATAGACAAACTGCATCTAAAGCATATAAAGATCAGTAAAAACCAGGCTTTTCTTTCTTTACTTCATTCATCCTTTCTTTAAATGTATATTAATTGTCCATTTGATTACTGGTGACAGCTTTAAACCTTTCAGTTTTGAATTTGATTTATTTCAAATGCATTATGTTGATATATATTGCATTATATTAAAATTGTATTATATTGATTTACATTATAGGTGGGTTTGATGCAAGACAAATCTTAAAAACTCAAAATGATAGAAAGATTTTCATGATAGAATATTACATTATGGTTAGCAATTAAATTGGATATACCAACAAAAATACTTTTAGTTATTGGCCCCTAATTAAATTTAGGTTTTCTAAGAGTACTTTATCACTTGTCACTCAGTTTAATTCCAAAGAGGGCACGGTTTGATTCAAAAAACAGTAATGTGAAAGCTGTGATGCAGAGCCAGGAGCCCACTGAGAAGAGTGAATTAAAGAGATTGTACAGTCATTTTCCCTTTCAATGGTCAATCACTAATGAGTGTACTGACTAAAACCAAAACAACAGACTATAAATACATGCCCAGATTTACTGAACAAAAACAAAATTTGCAAAGCAAATACGTCTCTAATAAGCCATCATTTTCACAATATCACAGTTTGAACGCTTGGATCTGTTTTATCAAATAATTTATTTAGCTGGTGTGCCTCTTCCTTCATATTTATGAGATCATTTTTTGTTTTTGCTGTTGACTGTGCCTGTTGACAGTGTTTGTTCTCACTTGCAAAATTTTAGAGGAAATCTAAAAGGCAAAATGAAGGAGCATAATAAATCATGCAGAGAATTTCTCAAGGTGTAATTTTTATAAAGCTTTTTTGTTGTTGTTGTTTGTTTATAGTAAAACAGCCTCTATTCACAGTGTACAGTACATTAGGGCAAGATTCTCAGTCATTCAGCCTAACAGCAGCCATGCTGGCGCATACATAAAAAATATAAATGACATAATTAATTTAGCTAGTCTTAAACCCGAGTCATCGATACAGTAATTGCTTCAATTTCAGTACAAGAATATTTAAAGAAACGCAATGATTCCTCTAACTACCCAGAACCTGGTGTTAAGTGAAACAGAATCACTGGGGAATGTCATAAAAAGGAGAGCTGAACCAGAAAGATCAGGTGCTGCACTTTGATGGAAGCTCCCGGAACCATGTCATCTGAATTCAAAGTGATGTACATTTAGTCTACGCGCTGCTGAATATTAAACAGACAAATCCACTGAAGTCTATTTATACGTTTCAAGCACCAGTCTTACGGTTTCAACCATGTGTCACTTTTTCCGAGAGCAGGGATACACATTTCAGTCAGTAAACTCCCACGGGCCTATATTTGGAAAACAAATGAAGGACAATAGAGAAATCGAAGAGATCAGATTTGAAGGGCAGTCCTATATGTGCTCATGAAATAAGCCTACAGGATTCTGTCAAATCATATTATGGTGTGTCACAATCACAAACCTGTCTAGTTGTATCATCTTGACGGTTCTGGGAACACAGAAAAAAAAATAGCAACACCACACAAAAAAAAAAAACAGCATGGATTGTGTTTCAGCTATCCCCTGCTATGGCTGTTCTGCTCCTGCAACTTAATTAAGATTCTATCAATCTATATATAAGCAGATCCAATTTATTTACAAATAGCATGGATGGATGGATGGATGGATGCATGCATCTTAACAATGATGATAGATAGATAGATAGATAGATAGATAGATAGATAGATAGATAGATAGATAGATAGATGGATGGATGGATGGATGGATGGATGGATGGATGGATGGATGGATGGATGGATGGATGGATGGATGGGGACGGGAGTCCATTATTTGCGATGTCAAACACCAAAAAAAAAGCGACAGCATAGAGACAATGTACACACTGGTGAAGACTGTGGGTGTTTACAGAGGTTTAACAGATAAATATGAATTTGTAGCTAATTTGTTAATGGTGCCAAACAGCATTTCCAGTTGTTTACGTCCTTGCTACAACATACAGTTAACACTATAAGCGATTGATGTAATAGATCAATTTTAACATATAAAAATACTTACATGTTGTTGCACCACAGCTTCTTCTATTATGGTTGGAGCTGTTCCTTCTCTGAGGAGTTTTCAGCCGAATCCAGCACTGATCTTGGAGAGATTCTGGAAGCTATCCTTTGTCAAATGCTAGAGCTATATATATATTTTTTATTACCTGGAACATAATTAAAATGAATTTGTAAGCACTTCTCTCTTTATGTCGTGTTCTTTGGACGCCCAAATACAGAAACAGAATAAGCTCTGTGGAAATAGCAGTGTTTGGATGGCATTTTGGCTTTCTTAACATTACAGCGCCTCTGGTCATTTCCCTTTGCTGCGCGTGGTGAATGTGCATAACCTGAAGCGTTTATGACATCATTAAACCAGATGTATATTTTTTTAGTCCCATAACTTCGTTAGTTGTAGGCATTGCTAAGCTAACTCTGTAAAAGCCAGTGTCTCCCTTTGCATTGAACTTTGAGCATATTACATTCAGAGATGTCAATTCTGTTCACACAGCTACATTACACATCAACTCAAGTTTAAAGTATGATATCATAGTGGGCCACCCCTTTAAATGTCAAGTTTTAAAATTACAAACATTCATTAGAAAGTGCACAAACTCAAAAGTTTTTCTAAAAATGTTTCATTAAGAATAATTACTGGTCCAAGGACTGCATCACCTAATTTATCACAGAACATACTACAAAGGGAAAACCAACATAGGCTCATTCTGAATACGCAGCCCTATATACATGCCAATTGCGAATTATGTAGCCAGAATTATGTATGGCTGCATTACGTCTTTATACCAAATGCTAAGGGGTATGACACCGTTCGAGTTTGCACCTACCAGCTAACTGCTTACCCCTGTATGGACAGCATTCCCGCTGTTACCAGTTTGTACAGTTAGCACGTCATGTACATCGGTGGACTGGAGATGCAGAGAGGAGTTGACCACAACGATGTGTTTCGGGTCCAGTGAATAGCGGGGTTCCCGAAATCAGACAAAAACAAAAGGCAAAAAATAAAATAAACAAGTAAATAACAGGATGAGAATATGGTAAAATCTGAAAACGTGGTCAAAATCGGGAGGCTTTTTTGGGGGGGATTTTTTTTAAACTGTTGGTTGGGTTTAGGGTGGGTCAGTCGATCGGTCAGTAAATCAGTCGACAGCGGCCTCTGGTGGATTTACGCAAAAACAGCAGGCGCGAATGGCACTCGCGAGAGAAATTTGAGAGCTGAAAAAGTGCACACAGCGGCCTCTGGTGGATTCGCAAAAACAAAAACTGCAAAAAAAACATAGCTCCTGGGATGTATTTGGCGCTCTCCAGAAATATATATAGCAGTACGTTTTCAGAATGAGCCTGTCACGGTTTATGGATTTGTGTGTTCTTTCTGTATGTTATGTGTTATGCCTTCTGTGTTGTGCAAGGTTGTGTGCTTGTTACCTTTTTGTGTTGACGGCATGCTATCGAATCAGCTGACTTTATCAGCTGACTTTATCATCCACCGGCTAATCCCTGTTTCACTGGCTATATATTTCAGCCTGTGGTTACTGCTGGTTATCAGTCCGTTTTTGTCCTTGTTCCTGTCTGTTGTCTCTCAGGATTCTTCGCAGTCTGTTCGTCGGTTGACGTCTTCGTTGTGGCCAGTGGGCTCTCTTGTTTTGAACATTTCATTGTCTCCAGAACATCCTGTTGTATCCTTTAATATACATTTTTCATTAAATACTTACTATTGGATCCTTTCTGTCTGATGTTGTGACAGAGTCTGGGTTGGGGAAAACTGTTGATTAAAAAAAAAAAAAATTAGCTAACAAGAATTTCAGTAAACTGAAATCTAAAACACAGAAAAAGATTAATTTTTAAATGACATGTTTTTCAGAGAGGGACAGATAAGCCTTTCATAATCATGCCATGTGAGTGGACATGTGATCACACAAAATCATGTATGTGAAAATGAATGCATAACTGTAGAATCTACATCCAAAGATTAATTTATGTGACACAGATTGAGAATATATAACACATGTGCAAAGCACCGGCATAAAGTAATATGTCTGATGCTGCAGTTCTGCAGAGGGAGTGGAATAAGAAGCCCCGCTCTGATAGGATTTCTACATTACTCACTAAATCAAAGTTAAAGTCCATGCAAAATCGAAATGTCTTGGGTAAATCTCTCAGGCAAGCTCTCTTCTAAAAGAGGCAGCCAAAACAGACCTGATGAAGTTATTGCTCTCTGCTTTGTCATAAGAATTCCATGATGAACTTTCCATGAAAATTTGGATTGTATTTTAGATTGTGAAGCGTTTTTGAATGAGTGACAAATGCATTTCTCAGACCCATTGAGGTTTGCGGTTGAAACTCAACATAAATCAAAGACCGCTCACTCATTTCCTTCTGGGCTGGATGTAAATCTCAAGTATTTTCTCAGGAATTGCATTATGCTGCATGCCAGATAACGCTCCATTGTTTATAATGTTATATCAGAGTGAGTCGAGTCTCTGGCACAGTCCGGACATTCAGAGCATTTACTGATACGCTTTAGGGATTGCAGGCTTGTGATGATGTTGCATTGGAGATAAGAAAAACAATCAATTTAGCCTTGACTAATATACAGCCTTATTCTCTGTAATCTAAAAGCAGTGGATTCATTCTTCTTAATAGGAAAAACAATGGAAACAATATAAAAGTATAATGAGAAATTTTCTACAATAATGACATTAAAGCTACATGAATGAATTTTTATCAAATGCTGCTACTGGGAAAAATACATTTACCTCATAACAAGTTTTCTTCATATAAACTTTTTTTTTTATATGAGTAATGGAGTGTCACAGTGGGCAGTGGCTAGCATGATCACCTCACAGCAAGAAGGTCGCTAGTTCGAGCCCCGGCTGGATCAGTTGGCATTTCTGTGTGGAGTTTGCATGTTCCCCCCGTGTTCGCGTGGGTTACTTCGGGTGCTCTGCTTTCCCCCACAAGTCCAAAGACATGCAATATAGGTGAACTGATTAAACTAATTTGGTCGTAGTGTATGTGTGTGAATGCAAGAGTGTATGGGTGTTTCCCAGTGTTGGATTGCGGCTGTAAGGGTATCCGTTGTGTAAAAAATTGGCTGGAAAAGTTGGCGGATCATTCCGCTGTGGCGACCCCTGATTATTGAAGGTACTAAGACAAAAAGAAAATGAATGAATGGGTAATAAAATGGTAAGTGGACTACAGGTGAGTGGGCGTGACAAACCACCTGTAGGATACACTGTTTTCTCTCTATCCACCAGGCACTTTATTAGAATCACTTCTATGTTTTCTGCATTTGTTTGCTTAGCTAATTTTGTTTTAGATTTTATAATTGGTTCTATTTTCTATAACTATATTTTTCATATTGAAAGTTATATTTTTAATATTTAGTTTATTCAAATGAAAATAGTATTAAATATTTTGTATTTAGTCTTATTGTCTATAGATATAACTTCCATTTATATATGTAAAAATTGCCTGTGTCTTTACTTCTTAATATACTCCATAATTTAGATTATTATTGATATTCTTCTTATTATTATTATTATTTTACATTGTTAAAGGACATGGGCGGTTGAATAAACATTTCACTGAATATCGTACTGTGTATAACTTTGTGACAAATAAAATTTGTGATAAATAAAATTTGAATTGAGTAGTAAAATTCAAGCTACTTATTTAAAAACTATTTAAGTATTTTGGAACAACTTAATTTGTGTGTTAATTTGCGTCACGGTGGTGCAGTGGGTAGCACGATCACCTTGCAGCAAGAAGATTGCTGGTTCAAGCCTCGGGTGGGTCAGTTGGCAGTTGCATACTCTCCCCGTGTTCATGTGGGTTTCCTCCGGGTGCTCCGGTTTCTCTCACAATGTAAACACATGCGCTATATGAATTGAATAGGCTAAATTGGCCATAGTGTATGTGTGTGAAAGAGTGTATGGGTGTTTCCTAGTGTTAGGTTGCAACTGAAAGGGCATCCGCTGCGTAAAACATATGCTGGATAAGTTGGCAGTTCATTCCGCTGTGGCGACCCCTGATTAATAAAGAGACTAAGCCAACATTCAACATTTTTTTGGTCCCGCTTTATATTAAGTGTCCTTAACTACAATGTACTTGCATCAAAAAATAAAAAATACAGTATACTTACTGTTCTCATAATGTATTATAGAAAATTTCTGGTGTTCTTGAGGTGAGATATGGGTAGGGTTAGAGACAGGTTTGGTGGTATTAGTAGGGTGGGTTAATGGGTAAGACGCTGACAGTG
Source organism: Danio aesculapii (assembly GCF_903798145.1). Classification (NCBI taxonomy): domain Eukaryota; kingdom Metazoa; phylum Chordata; class Actinopteri; order Cypriniformes; family Danionidae; genus Danio; species Danio aesculapii. Next base: position 58,001,444 of record NC_079439.1, read on the forward strand.
TAATTAAGCTGTAATTACGTACGTGAAATAAGTACAGATGTAATTACATGCATGTATTTAAATAATCATAAGTACACTGTAAATACATGTATTTACACAAGTATTGTAAGGTGAGGGAGCGCTGACAACAGAGGTGGGGATCCAAATGCAGGATTTATTCGAGAAAATGGTCAGGAAAGCAACGGTCATCACAGGGGCAAACAGATGTATACAGGAAATCCATGGTCAGTAAACAGGCGGATGATCAAAAGGCAGGCAGCAGACAGGAATAAACAACAAAACAAGGCGTGGGCCTAACACGGCAAGACAAGGCAAAGGAAAGCATTGTAATGTCACAAATACAGTGAACAAGACTCAGTAAACTAGTATGTGTGTCGGTGCTGCTTTTAAAGTCCCTGTAATCAGATTAATCTCCAACTGTGTGTGTTAGCAATCAGCGGACAACCAGAACAGGTATGAGTGTGTGGTGCATGACTGGATCTGTAGTCCATGTAACAGCGGATTTTTAGTTCTTTAGCGATCTGTGTTTTTACCAGCGATCTGCAAGAATTAGATCGCTGGTTATTGTGACAAATATATTGTAACAAATGATTAATTTCAGTGTACTTACATATTACCTAAGGCCACTTAATGTAAAGTGGAACCTAAGTTCCTATTAAAAATGTTTATTTATTATGTGAGACAAAAATTTGTATTCATTATTTATTTTTATTTATTTATTTATGATGTACAGCTTCAAAACTAAAATATAAGTTGAGTGAAAAAAGTTTGTGTGAATGTGTGCAAATGTCTACATATAATATAAACCAGATGTCACTGTTTTTATTAAACAAAATATCTTTTAAAAAGGACTGTTTTTTTAGATATTGCTATTTTACATATGTTATGTGATTACAGCTGAGAAAAATGAAAAATAAGTGTGCTGTAAGTCTCAAGTCCCACCAAGGAGCTCTGGATAGATAGTTTTGTTTTGTTATTGA